>NC_056735.1:659313900-659613900 GCF_019279795.1 Protopterus annectens
ACTTACACAAGTGCATGGATCGTGCTATCCCAGACAGTACCAAGACGCTATCCTCCAAAAAAAAAGGAAGCCAATCTGGTGGTCCCCTGCCGTAAACAAACTCTACAGCAGAAACTGTTGCAAAAGAGAGTAAAATCCCATGAGTGGAGGAGCTCCCTGGTCAGCCTCAGTAAGAAGCTGAGATTCCTTACAAGATCCTCCAAAGCTAGCTACAAAAACAAAATTGCCACTGATTCTAGGGACATCCACAAAGCACTCTGTAGCTATATCAAGAATCTCAATGGCAACACCCAGATCTGTTTTGAGTTACAGCACAATGGCACAAAAATTACAGAACCAACTAATATTGCCAACATCCTGGCAGGTTCAGTGCTAACTTTACACCTCTTTCACCCCCTAAAGGACCTATATCTATACAGGAAGAATGCAGGGTCGCTTTAATCATAACTATGCAGGTAAAAGCTGCACTCCCTAAAGCCAAAAACACCACATCCATGGGACTGGACAACATCCCAGGCTGCGTTTTACATGAACTTCAGAATGAACTGGCTAAGCACCATGTTCAGTCATAGCCTCACATCAGGCTTTGTGCCCACTGAATGGCACACAGCAACAGTTATCCTACTCCACAAAGGGGGAGCCACCACTGATCCCGGGAACTATTGCCCTATTAGCCTGATGAGCCTGGTCTTTAAGGCAGTGGAACGTATCATCATGGAACTCAAGATATTGGTAACCTCCAAACTCTGGACCCCAACCAGTTCGGGTTTGTGAAAGGCAGATCATGCTTCCTGAACCTGGTTGACTTTCTTGAGGCAGTCACCAAAGCCGTAGACGAGGGTAAGGTGGGTTCACACAGCCTATCTTGACCTCGCCAAGGCTTTCAACACTATCCTCCATTCTGGAATTATAGCTAAACTCACTAAACTAGGTATAAATCCCTACATCACAAGATGGATTGCTAACTGGCTCACTAACAGAGCCCACACTGTAAAAGTTGCAGACTCTAAATCTGACTTCAAACCGGTGACAAGTGGAGTACCACAGGGTTCAGTCCTGGGACCTCTCCTATTTGATATCTACTTCTCTGAAGTACAGGCTAACACAGAAGGCCTTTGGCTAACGAAGTTCGCAGATGACTGTAAACTTGGAGCTATAGTCAAGTCCCCAAATGATGTGGACATCCTACAGAAGGGCCTCACTAAGACAGATGCCTGGTGTCAGAGCCATGGCCTCAAGCTCATTGCCAAAAAGTGCATTGTTATCCCCTTTGGTAAAAACTCTGTACCCATGAACTACCACATAGGCAGCAGTCTACTTAACACCGAATGTGTGATAAGAGACCTTGGGACCCAGGTGGACAGTAGACTCTACTTTGATAATCACATTGCCACAGTAGTCGGGGAAATCCTTCTTCATGGCACACCTCATCAAAAAAGGGTTTTCATCCAGGAAAAAAGGTCAATGTTCCCCTCTGCTCGACACTCATTAGACCAGTCGTAGAGTACAACACCCCTTTTGTGAACCACATTCAACTCCTCCATACATTAAAAAAACTATCACTCAGCAATTCCACGCTGAAATGGTTCCAATCCTACCTGTCCAATAGGCAACAGGCTGTTCTATGGCAGGACAAATTATCTACATGCCTACCTGTTACACTTGCAGTTCCCCAAGGATCTATTCTTGGCCCTCTTCTCTTCACCATCTTTGTTAATGACCTGCCCACAATCACCCCCCATGCCACATGCATTCAATATGCAGATGATTCGACTATCATCAGCACTGCCTCCAACCTGGCAGACCTCACTGCTTCAACCCAAGACACCTTCAACCTAATAGAAAAATGGTTCTCAAGTCGACAACTAGTTCTCAACCCCAACAAAACAAAACTACTTACTTTCTCACCCACTAACAAGACTCTTCCCCCCACCTTCTCTATTACATCCTCCAGTGGAATCACTATATCACCAGAAGCTCACAGAAAGCTATTAGGTGTTACCATTGATAACTCCCTTAAATTTGACACCCATTTCAATCTTACCATCAAAACCGTCAATAAAAAGTTTGGCTCTCTCTATAAAGTAAAACACTTTCTCACTCCTCACGCTAAAATTAAAATTGCCAGCACACACCTACTATCAACTCTTTTCTATGCCTCCCCCCTCTTTACAAACCTAAACAAGACAACCCTTAACAAACTTGCTTCTTGTTACAATCACATAGCTAGATTTGCCACAAATTCCACCTTTAGAACGCACCACTGCACTAACTTGAAGCAACTAGGGTGGTTAGAGTTTTCCAGCCAACTCCATTTCAACCAGCTCAAAACGGCTCACCAGATACTGTATCACCCAGAGAAAACACCAGCTCTGAAAAACATCATTCACCCCTATATTAACCTGCAATCTTTACGCTCCTCCAATAAGATCTTAGCTCAAACTACCAAAGCCAATAATTCTGCTGGGGATTCTCTATTCTCAAACTTTGTAGGTAAAATGTGGAACTCCCTACCGACCATGCTCACCTCAGAACCCTCACTCCTACAATTCAAAAAAAAGCTTAAACCCCATCTCAATACTCTCTGGCAATGTCCCTGTTCCAAACCTGATTAACCACGATCATTTACCCTTCTCTTACCTCACTATCCTTAACCGCTTTTTAACAAGGCGCCTCGCCTTTGTAACTGACCTATGTTTTTTTTTATATGCTGCTGTTGTTTTTTTTATCCCAAGATGTGATGTATCTTTATATTGTATTTAGAACTCAACTGTCTTCCTTTTTTTGCATTAACAATGTTCATATGTCTGTTATGTACTTGGAGCTTTTCTCCCCGGGCCTCCGCTGAAAATGGACATGTATCCAGTCGGACTCTCCCGGTTAACAAATGTAAAATAAATAAATAAAAATAAAATTTTGCAATGCACCTCACAAAACATCTGCAGCAGCTGGAAAGGCCATAGAAGTACCTCACAAAGAGGATTACTGGCCTCAAACAGATGCCCTACACTGATTGTCTCAAACAACTCCAGCTTTACTCCATAGCATATTGCCTACTCTGAGGTGATCTCTGCTTAACATATAAAGCTATGTCAAACCTAGAGCTGTTGGACATGCTACACCTAAAGAAATCCCAATCCCTCCGAGCTACACGCTCTAAGGACCTAAACATTGTCACCCCAATAAACAGGACATACTGGAGGGATAGATTCTTGTCCCAGAGACTTCCAATACTCTGGGACAAGCTGCCCATCTATGCAAAGTTCCTCATTAGCACTCTTCAAGGAAAATCTTGATGAGTGGATGGGAAATAGGAAATGCACCCCAGGGATCACTTCTGTGGCCCTGCTCGACAGGGGCACAGGAAAATAACTTTCTTGGGTGGCGTAAGCCAGGGAACCTTGTTGGCTAGGCTTACTTGGGCCCTTGGGCCGATAGCCTAGTACCTACCTATGAACCTATGGTTTCTCCTGGGTCCCAGTGCATGCTCTGTTGCTACCCACCTAATGTAGCTTATACAAGAATACATACGCCTCCTGATGTCCTTGCTATGGACATGTTTTACAGGAACCCAAATGTAGCTACTGGCTGTGCAGTTGTACAGCTGATCACTTGAGTTAAATTGCATTGGAAAGAAACAAAAATGGATTGTGTCATGCAACTGCAGGAAAAAATCTTAAAACAAATAGAGTGCGTTAGCCTTACATTTCATTAAAACATCATCAGACAAGTCTGCAATGAAATGCAAGACAAAATGCTCAGTATCTGCTCTGTAATTGTTTTAATAATGATTTTCTCTTGCTTCTGGATTATACAACCCATTTTTCTTTTTTTGATTTTATGGTTACAGAATGAAGACCACAGTAAGTCAGTACAATAGTCTAATAATGCCAAACGTCAGACTTTTCATACTTTGCATAAGCATTGCATTTTCTGAACAATAACAAACATTTATTCAAAACATGTCTGTGATCGTGAACCATTGCATCCATTTTTTAGCTTTGTCCATAATCCTTAAGCAAAGAAGATAGGAGATGCAGATAAAATCTAGGAAAAATTAAGAAATTATCCAAATATAATTTTTACTGAAAAGAATACACACGCTAATCTAAGCTAATTACTATGGGAACAGTGTATAGGTACAGAGATGAGTTACAGTTGTTCTGGGCTGAGCACAGCTTGAAAGGCACGAATTCAACAGTTTTTAACTATAATCCGGCTCCCAGTTTGAAAATAAAGTATTACAATAACTAACTAATCACAAAGCAAAACCAGGTGAAGCACTTTGAAAGCATTTTCCCCTTCTTTTTTTTTTAATATTTGTCTTGATTTTGCATTATACAATTTGACTATTGTTTTAATCTGTAGTCTGATAAACAGGATCTGGTTCAAAGGCTGCAAAAGGTAGTAACATAATTACAAGCTTTTCACAAAACAAAGCTAAAAGAGAGGGACCATAAGAGAGAAACATAAACAGCAGCTTGGGATCCCTGTGAATGCATCTTTAAAGTTGATACATGTAATATTTCATCCCAGAAGGAATGAACGAGAACAAAGATACAGAAACTTTAAAAGCCAGCAAGTAGTCAACTCATAATTGGAAATACATCTGAGTCTGAGAGGAATGCAAAAATCAAAAGATAATTTGCAATGAGAAGAGAACCACGACTGGATTGAGGATTTACAGGAAAAATGACACTGGGTTGGAATTTAAGTGACATATATAAAGTGGGTGTTACTTCGTTAGCTAAATTCTGTCCAAATTTTCGACACTGGGATTGTCCCTTTAAACAATGTTTTTTTACACCTTTGGAATGAACAACAATGGAGATTAAGTTAATTAAATTGTTCAGTATGAAAGTCAGTGGTTTGAACCTGGATATTGGTTTTATGAGACACTAGGTACTTAACTTTTCTTTTTGATGAGCTTAACAGTGGATGCAAATAAGGTATAGTCAAGAGCAGCAAATGTGTGTTTTTGTTTTCTGGTTATACATGATGTATGTTTTATTCCTGACAAGACAGTAGCTACTCAAAGCAACATTCTGGTCAGAACAGTAGTAACTGTAAACTTTAACAGTCAGTATGACTTAATGTTCAGACAGTTTTAAAAATATAATAAAACTTTATCCAGTTCTGATGTTCTTCAGAACGTTAGGCTGATAACACCATTTTCCTCTCTCTCCCCTTTGCTCTCTTTCATAGTTAGCTAAACCACAGCCCTTGTAGTGTATCAATTGCATACAGAATCCATACATGCTAACCCTGTGTCTTATTCTGTTGGTGGTCTCTGCCTTTCTCATTATTGTGAACCGGATATTATTGCTAGACATATTTTCTGTTAGCCCAAACGTCTGTGTCACAAAGATTGTTTAGACAGATGTACAGATTATAACATCTTGTTTTCCCTCTCTGGATTTAACTAATCTCCCGTACACGTCTTTGTTTTTCAGTTTTATTGTCTAATTAAATGTCAGAGCAATCTGAGCATTACTCTGTCTTTTAACAGTAACTCTAATGTAGCATGCCAGATTTTTATTTTTATACTATGACATGACCCTGTCTTCTACAGTGTGTGTGTGTGTGTGTGTGTGTGTGTGTGTGTGTGTGTGTGTGTGTGTGTGTGTGTGTGTGTGTGTGTGTGTGTATGTATGTATATGAATTTTTAAGCACTGTATCTAACTTTAGTAAATTAACTCCTGATGAAGGGCTCATGCCAGCTTAAAAGCTCAATTAATTGCAAAAACTATGTTGGTCCAATAAATGGTATTGCATCTTGTATGTGTTCCATTGTCTTTGTGTTTTGGACAATACAAGGTTATCCATCTTAGAATAGAATGAGGACAGGCCTGATCTGTGTTGCACCCCCCCCCGCCCGCCTGTTAGAGGTGACGGGGGGAAAAAGGTGAAACAGGACTTTTGCTGCACTGATTCAAGAAGTCCTGTAGTCAGATTGAGCCACATTAGTAGGTGAGTTCAGATACCCTTCCACTATCAATCTGTCATTCTTAGTTCTGTTTTAATGACTCACATGGCTTTGTAAGGCATCAAGTTAGGCCAGCTTTAAAACCTTTGATTGCAACCTGTATGTCAGCCTCGCCATGATTTGCTGTCCCTCAGACAAGAATAAATGGACTTTATCAGAAGCAGGAAGAGCTGATGGTCAGTAAGCATGTATATGTGTAGGGTTTATATGATTTCATTGAATTTTCAGAAACTCGAAATTGATATGATTGAGACCATATGTTTCCAAATATTTGAAATTTAAAAAAATCTATGTTTTTGCAGGGGCAGGCCCCCCTGACCGCCCCCCCCCCCAACCCCCATGTAGATTTGCCTTTTTTGTTTGTTTTTTTTTGTTTTGGAGTTGTTTGGAAACTTGATGAAATGGTCTTGACCATATGAATTTCGAGTTTCTGAAAACTTTCTGAAGTCCTAAAGCCCATATATAAAATAAAATATTATGATCAACATGAAGATTTGCATATTTTGTGATGGTGGTTTACTACTTTGCAAAGATAATGAATCTCATGGTGCTTTATGAACTGTTGCTGCTATTTTGTTAATTGATACACAATTCCTGTATTATTTTTAAAATTGACTAGAAGGCTTGCATCATTTCATTTGTGGCATTGTATGTCCGTTTTAGACTGTTTCATTGCTGGACCACTTCTGAACAGTTAACTTGGGCAGTTCCCAGACTGTAGAAAAAAAGGGGTCTTGTCACAGGAAAGGAACTTGTTTTTTAAACGTCTGTATTCAGTCCCATTGTAGACATTAACATAGTTATATATGTGTTAATAGAAGGGTAAACAAACACTAGTACAATTTTGAGTGTAGCATACACAAATTTTGGTTTTAAAAATTTTCATTAAGTGCATCATTGCATTGCTCATTTCCTGCCTTCCCTTAAATCTCACATGTAGTCCTCCTCTTGAACATTAATTTGTATGTAATAGGCTCCTTCCCTTTTTAAAGATCCTACCTCCAGCTGTTTTAGCTCCTTTACAATATTCAGTTGATTTAGATTTAGATTTCCATTTTCTAGCAACTGCTTTTCTGACAGCCAGTACAATTAAACTTGGTAAGGCCTTGTTAAATCTAGGCAAATCAGATCCTGTGTCCTATGTTGGATCCTATGTCATAGCTCAAAATAATCATTGATTTGGTTGCAACATTTTGTCTTGCCACCGTTTATGACAAAATACTTTGTAGAGAATTTTTAAAATTTGGCGATTCTTTAAAAACATGTCCCAGATTGCCTTTCCCATAACATTTTCTTTCTACCTCAGGAAGAATTATTTGAAGTCTGCTTGAGGTATAAAAATACCAATTTGTAAACATTTCTGAGTAAAGAACCTAGACCTTCTGTTGTGGACTTTTTCATACTTGGTAGCCATACAGATGTTCTCCCATAGTTCATTTGTAAATCGCATTTCTTCTGTCTGTTCGAAGTCTTTTCTAACCTGCTTTGATTGATTCTTATAGTTATCATATTCGTATAGTTATCATGCAGTATTGTTTAGGCCGTACTAAGTCTGTTCAAGCCTCAGCTAAAAAGTTCTACCAGAGATGGTCTTTCACTTACACTACTCTATCTCTTTCTTTTTTATTTTTTTGCCTAAATTCTGTCATCAGTCTCTGGTAGGGAAGGCATTCCCTAACTTGCAGTCAAAACTTTTTCTTGGCCTTGTCCCACTTTCCCCTGTCAAGTTATTTCCACTGATTGCCTTTGTTCCTTTGCTGATTTTTCTCCAACAAATTTCTACTCCCTGTTGCCTGTTTTCTTTAGCCCTGCTTTCAGTCATCTGTCTTAGTAAAATATCCTTTCTCCATTTTTGTGTTGGCTTAATTCTTGGAATATTTTCCATTACTTTATAAATATAATATTCTGTATGGTGGCTGCTATCATGCATCCGATACCCTACTCTTTCTTTTTTCAGACTCTATCTCTATTTCATCTTCATTCCTTTCCACTTTGTATACAAACTTTTAACTGTGCAGTTCTAAAGTATCCCTTCAAAAGAATTCTTTGATTCTTTAATTTTTTTACACTTTCATTCTTAACAGTTTGTAAATACAGATATATAATTGTTTTGACATGTACAGTTTTAGTATACACCATGTATTAAGCCCATATCCAGAACTGTACACTTATCTCTTCTAAATTACTTCACTTCATATTCATGCCTAAAGTTATTATTCTGTCACCTTTTGTGTCCATCTTTATTCTGCAAGAAGCATCTGAAAGGTCACCAGAATAATAAAGGACAACATGCATCCTGTGCATGGACTGTTTAAGCATCTGACATCGTGCAGGAGGTGTTGCAGCATCCGTTGCAGGACAAGATTCAGTAACAGTTTCTACTATACAGTGATTAGACATCTGAAATCGGGCACTAGTCCCAGGGGTCTGGACACATAAGTCAATTTTTATTTGTGCAATGTATACTTACATACATTTCAAGTAAGTGCAATATTTATTTATTATATCCATAGTCAATATTATTTAACTCACTCAAGTGCAATATTAGACAAATAACTTAGGCATTTCAATCTGTAGTGAGTTTTGTATTAAATAGGGTAGTTAATTTAACTTAGGGGTGGGTATTATTTTCGTATATAAGTATCTCTGCTCTTTCTTGCATGTATTGGGAGTAGTATTGTATTTGTTAATTATGTTTATTCCTCTATTTGTATGTGTTTCACTTTCCTTTACAATCTGAAGAATTGAGCTAATGCACAAAATTTCTTTTAGGCTACATGTGTGTAGTTCTAAATGACAATGAAGTTAATGCACAAAATTTCTTTTAGGCTACATGTGTGTAGTTCTAATTGACAATAAAGTTTACTTTGACTTTGCTATGGGTGTTCTTTTTGATTGGTGTACCAATATATTTTGTTCCACTTCCAATCAACACTCTGGACCTTTTATTACATAAAGTAAAAAAAAAAATGCAAAGGAAAAACTTAAACCATTTAAAAAGTAACATCTTGAGACATATAATGTAATTAATTTTATATCTTAGACACAATAAGGTCCCTATACATTTCAAATTTTTACATTGAATATATAGTTTTGATTCCCCCTCCCTTTTCTCCAACTTACACAATCTAAGTTATATTCCATTTAATCCACTTATTCATTATGAATTTTCCTTCTATTGATTAATTGTCTTAATTTCCCATTCTTTAACCTTTTCCATACCTTTTGTAACCTCTCTGATCATTGATGCCTTCTATTTTTCCTTGTCTTGGTTACTGTTATCAGTATAGATATTGTTGATATAAACTATTTGTGTAGGGGCTTTCACCCAGCATAACCTTGTCATCTCTTTAGTGAGAGTTAAATGTCCTTCCATTATCTTGCTAATCACCTCTTGCAGTTCCCCTTTAAATGTTTATAGTTTCTGGCAACCTTAAAAAAACAAGCTGCTAAGCTCCCGTTGCTCCTTCATCACGCCTTCAACATAACCTCTCTGTTTCTGGGAACATATGATCTGAAGTAGTTAACTTCATTTGTCCATCAACCTATGGGTTATCGGATCCATATCGGATCCGAGCCGGCAGCTTCCAACAGCTAAGATCTGAGCTCCAAGCTCCTCCCCCTTACTCATAATCCCCTGCTTTTCCCTTCCTGACCTCAGATCTAGTTTGCCGCGGTTCTCTCAGCAGCTTGATTGAGCTTCCAGGCGTGGTGGTTGTCAAATTTGTGAGAAAAAATCTCCTTTTTCTTAGTTTAAACAGATTTTGTGTGTGTGTGTGTGTGTGTGTGTGTGTGTGTGTGTGTGTGTGTGTGTGTGTGTGTGTGTGATTAATATAGTTCCCCTGTAGCTTTAACGTTGTCTTACTCGTGTTTAGTTATCTTTTTTTTTAGTGTTATTCCCTCCCCTTCGTGTGCGCATTAGGGGGTGTGGTTTTGGGGCCTAGCATGTGTGTTGTTGTTTTGTAGGTATGGCGGAGGCACCCAAAACATTCTTTTCAAAGTGTACCGAGTGTGGCCATAAGCTGTCCCCAGCGGATGGCCACACTCGGTGCGTTTTATGCTTTGGGGTTGAACATCTTTCCACCGGCTGCACTATTTGCGCAGCATTCAACCCCAGGGCCCTCAAGGACCGGAGGTCGAAGCTAATTCTGGTGGGACTTCTGCCCCCAGACCCGGCTTCATCCTCCAGTCCCTCTGTGGCAGATCCACCTGCTATTCCCCTTCCCCTGGCCGGGACGCAACCTCCCACCTTGAGCCAGGAGGAGAGGGAAGCTAGAAAGGAGAAACGCCAAGAAAAACACAAGCGGCGGGCCGAAGCTTCTACAAACGGGTTTCTCCTCCCAGGGCCTCCGAGTCTTCTCCTTCCCATCTCCATTCACCCCGCTTTTCGCCGGGGCCGGAGGAGGAGGAGACCCGGTTGCCTTTGAGGTCATCGAGGTGGCACTCCCGGCCCGCCTCGGTGGCCTCATCAAGGTCTACCAGGAGTTTGTCCGATGCAGACTTGGATCGGATGATGCGTAGGTTCCTCCAGGCCCAGCTGCAGATGGGAGTGCTCCTGCCCCCCCCCTCTGGGGGGGGGAGCTCGACCCCCTTTTTTGCCCCGATCGCTCCTTCTCCGACCCACTACCAGGGTTCGGAGCCTTCGGAGCCGGGGGACTGTCGGTGCCAATAGTATCAGATACTTTGGCGCCGATGGCACCTTCAAGTCTGTCGGGTCCCTTTTCTTCAGATCCGAGCTCTCGGAGCCGAGCTTTGGATCCAGAGGTGTCAGTATGGCTTCGGCTCTGTCTCGTTTGGAGCATACTGGCCCTTCGGATCCGACCACGTCGGCTCCGATCCGCACATCTGATCCGAGAGAGGGTCTGCTCTTGGATCCTGGGGAGAGCAGTTCTCCTTCGGCATTCGATGTCATGGAGAGGGTTTTGTCGAGGGATTCCAAGCCCCTGGCTTCAGCTATGGCTCCACCCTGCACTCCCTCTCAGACGGGTCCGCCTTCCTTCACCTGGCCCCAGGGACAGCCTGCACAGACGTCCCAGATAGTTCCTTGCTGAAACAGGATGTAGTTGGTGAGGCCTCTTCGGACAGCCCCCCAGAGGAGGTCCCTCACAAACGCAAGTGCAAGAGGAGGCACTTGGACTCCCCTGAGTCCTTCACAGAGGACACAGACTTGGAGGAAGGGGAAGGTTCCCCAAGGTCACCCACCCCCAAAAGACGTCTCCTTCGGAGACATCATGGAGATGCTTTGGATCAGAGAGGAGTGGTCTGCCCCAAAACCTTCCTCTGACGAGTCTGTGTTTCTGGAGGCATTTGAAGCAGGCCCGTCTACCTCTTGGGTGTCCCCTCCCGCCGATCCCCTGTTAGACCTGATTACTACCAGGGCATAGAAGGAACTGGATACTGTGGAGCCCATTCCAAAGAGGCCAGACAAAATTCTCAACCCCCCTTTGGATAAGTCATGCTAGAGCATGGGAGCCCCGGTAGATGCCATGTTGGTGGCGGCCGCCGCCAAAAGGGAACTGGCCCAGGAGAGTTCCTCGGTCCATCCTCAAGACAAGGAGTCTCGGACGATGGACCGTCTGGGGAAGCGGGTGTTCGCTTCAGCCACCTTTTCTGTGAGGTCGCTGAATTATATGGTGCACGTGATACGGCTCCAGCGGGATCTTATCAAAGAATACGCTAGGTCGACCCAGAGTCAATGTCAGCGGAGGACAAAAAAGTGTACTCTACCCGAATGGCCACTCTCAACTCTATCTCCAATACATCTATGCGGTTACTATCCCATGCCACGGAAGGAGCCGCTAGAGCTAGCGGAGCGGGCGTCATCCTACGGCGACAGGCGTGGCTCTGTCATTGTGATTTTGCGGAACCCTTTAAGGCGTCATTCGCAAATACCCCATTTGATGGTTCTGCCCTTTTTGGCAAGACCGTACACAACACACTGGTCCAGAGCGAGAAAGACGGGAAGACGTCTGCCGTCTGAGTCCACTTCTCTGCTCCCCAGAGGTCCTTCTCCAGGAACCAAAAGGGGCAGAAGAAGATGTGGTTCCGGAAGTCTCAACAGTCCCGTTTCGCTCCAGACCCCTCGTCCTTCAGAGGCAGAGGAGGACAGGGTGGACGCCGCCCTAGAGGCAGAGGGGGCCCGAAGAACTTTGGGTCCAGAGAACCTTTCTCTGATCGGCCCACGCAGCTACCTTGAAGGGTTACCCGACTGCTCCACTCTGGAGGCAGTCGGGGGGCATTTCTCGAAGCACCTGGCAGCTTGGGAGTCCATTACAGCAGATCGCTGGGTGCTTCAGATCATATCCAGAGGCTACAAGATCCCCTTTCTCAATCCCCCTCTCAGTTCCTGAAGCCTCCCCGATGTCCCACCCAATCAAAGGGAGGCGGCAGCTGAGGAAATACTCTGGCTGCTAGAAAAAAGAGCAATCCAACACATCTCCCCAGACCAATCCGGATCAGGCTTTTACTCCAGGTTCTTCTTGGTGCCAAAAAAGACTGGGGACCTAAGACCAATCCTCGACCTGTCCTTTCTAAACCTGTCAGTAGCCAAAGAAAAGTTCCGGATGGTCACCCTTCAGTCCATTCTCCCCCTTCTGCAGGAGAACGACTGGATGTGCTCCATAGACCTCAAGGATGCGTACTACCACATTTTGATGGACAGACGATCCAGGAGGTTTCTCCGCTTCCGGCTGGGAGCTAGCCATTACCAATTCAGGGTCCTTCCCTTTGGTCTCACCACAGCCCCCAGAGTGTTCACCAAAGTGTTAACTGTTGTAGCGGCCCACCTGAGACTCCAGGGAATTCAGGTCTTTCCGTACCTGGATGACAGGCTCCTGACCGCCCCCACCAGGCATCTACTATGCACCGCCAGGGATTACTTTTTCTGTCTAGCTCCCCAGCTGGGGATCACTATCAACATCGGGAAATCTTCCCTTCTCCCAACTCAAATCCTAGATTTCATCGGAGCCAGATTGAACACAAACCAGCTTCTAGCTCTCTTGACTCCGGACCGGCTACGAACTCTGAAACTCCATGTACTGGCCCTTCTACAATCCCCAGCTCCCCCTGCGGAATTGGTCCTGAGGGCTCTAGGCTCGATGGCGGCAACCATCAACCTACTACCCATGGTGCGCTTAAACATGAGAATTCTTCAATGGACTTTGCAAGTCCAGTCGTCCTTTCTGCGACATCCCCTGAGCTTCCCCATTCCTCTCAGCAGGGTGTGCAGGAAAGCCCTCTTATGGTGGCTCCAGTCCCCGGACCTCCAGAAGGGGCACCCCTTCTCTGTGTCCCCTCCTCTAGCCACGGTGACCATGGACGCCTCTCGCCTTGGGTGGGGGGGGGCACTGCTTGGGCAGGACCGTCCAAGGTATGTGGAACCATTCGGAGACCTCATTGCATATCAATGTCCTAGAGATGAGAGCGGTGCTTTTGGCATTGCAAGCACTTCAGAGCCTTCTTCACTTGGGGACAATTGTCATCCAGACAGACATGTCAGTCATCTGGTATATCAACAAACAAGGGGGAACCAGGTCCTATCCATTTTGTTGGGAGGCCATGAGAGCGTGGGAATGGGCGATGTCCACCAACTGCTTTCTCATAGCGACGCACATTCCGAGATGGTCCAACATTTTGGCAGACAGACTGAGTCGAACCATCCTCTCACCGTACGAGTGGTCTCTGAATCCCAGAGTAGTGAAGCAGATTTTCTCCAAATGGAGTCAACCTTGATGCGATCTTTTCGCCTCTCCTTCGAACGCAAAATGCAGTGACTACTTCGCTCTAATTCCCCCACCCGTGGAATCACCCAGAGACGCTCTGGTGCATGTTTGGCCACCCGGTCTACTTTATGCTTACCCTCCTCTGCCCTGATGCTAAAGTTTTTACAGAAAGCCAGATGGTTGAGGAGCAGAATAATCCTCATTGCCCCATTCTGGCCTCGTCAATCTTGGTTCCCATATCTATGGTCTCATCTAGTCAATCCCCCATGGATTCTAGATCCCATCCCGGATCTGATCTCTCACCCATCAGGCCTGTCAACCCTGAATCTGGACAGCCTCAAGCTCACAGCTTGGTTGATCCAGTTCCAGTGATAGCTAGGACTCCCAGTATCTCGTCCCCTGTCAAGGCTATTCTAGTAGCCATTCACAAGCCATCTACTAGAAGAATTTATAATAGCAAATGGAAGCGATTTTCTATTTGGGCGGAGCATCACAACTTAGATCCCTTTACAGCTCCGTTGCCAGCAGTACTAGATTTTCTGTCAAGATTGTTCGACCAAGGTTCTAGCTCTTCTACGGTCAAAGTCCAGTTGGCTGCAATCTCTCATTATCATGTTGGCAGTGATCTCGGCCCGTTGATTTCGTCCAAGCTATGCAAGACCTTCCTAAAAGGCACTTTCCTACTAAGACCTCCGGTTAAAGATTAACTCTTGTACTTCAGTCTCGAACAGCTCCTCCCTTTGAGCCTGCAACTTCGGTGGATCTGAAATACTTATCTTGGAAGACAGTTTTTCTTGTTGCCATAACTTCAGCCAGAAGGGTCTCAGAGCTTCAAGCCCTTTGCGCCAAGCCACCGTATTTGATTTTTCACAAAGATAGAGTCTCACTCAGGACCAACCCCTCTTTTCTGACCAGAATTGCTTCGGAGTCCAATATCAACCAATCTATTAATTTACCAGTCTTCTTTCCAAATTATGAGAACAAAGGTGAATACAAGTTGCACTCTCTAGACGTACATAGGCAAGTAAGATTCTATTTGCACAGGACAGCTGATCACAGGAAATCGGACCAGCTTTTTGTATCCTTTGCTAAATCCTCTTTGGGAAAACCTGTAACAAAAGTCACATTGTCCATATGGATTTCCTAAATGTATTCTTTTGGCATATGAGAGTTCTGGCCGGACTGCACCTCAAGGAGTCCATGCCCATTCTACTCGGTTGATTTCTACCTCTGCTGCTTTTTGATCTAGGGTGTCGTCGGATGACATTTCTTCAGCAGCCACTTGGGCTTCATCTCATACATTTATAAACCATTACAAATTGGATATCGTTTCCAGAGGGAGAGCATCCTTTGGCTCTGCAGTGCTCCAGAACATCCTTCCATGAGGACCTCCCAAGAATCAGGTAGCTGGGGACTCTGTCCCATAGGTTGATGGACAAATGAAGTTAACTACTTCAGATTAAGAAGTTATGTACTCACCATAATGTTCCATCTGAGTAGGTAAACTTCATTTGTCAGCAACCGTCCCTCCCTCCATCCCCCTAACCTATATGGATGTTCAAAGGACTCTTGCTTTCATGGCGGATTGTCTCTAGGTTAGAGTATGGAGGTGGTTCTTGGTATCGTATGGTCTATGGATAAGCAAACTCGATCTGAGGTCAGGAAGGGATAGCAGGGGATTGTGGGTAAGGGGAGGAGCTTGGAGCTTGGATCTTAGCTGTTGGAAGCTGCTGGCTCGGATCCGATATGGATCCGATAACCCATAGGTTGCTGACAAATGAAGTTTACCTACTCAGATGGAACGTTATGGTGAGTGCATAACTTCTTATTTCAGCTTCGCTTGTGGATAAAAGTATCTGTGGGAGCATTTCTATACATATATTCTGAAATGTATGGATTTTGTTACATACTTACAGTTAACACAAACCTCCCGCCATTCATCTGATGAAATCTTCATGTTTAACATTTGATTCCAGTCCTCCCTGATGATCTCTAACTGGTAGTATCTTAAGTCCAGTCTTCCTCTATATGCTTTGTTTCTTAGTCTTTTTTCCACTGTGCTGTTTGATGTGGCTTCCAAAAGGTAATGAATAATTTCCGGAGCAGATTAACTTCTCTGTTGCTTTTGTAACATTTCTTTAATGCTTAACAAAAGCCCCATATTCATTAATGTATTGCTTCCTCTCAGAAAAAAACTTCCTTCTTGCTAACTCCAGGCTTAATACTCTTATCACCCTTAATCAGTTTTACTCAGATTTGTGGCTCCCTGTTTTCTTTCCTTCATGCTTTGATGACATGTTGTTAGATGTCCTTCCATATCACTGCAGTATTCTTCACCTAAGGGATTTCCTGTCAAGTATAGCCCAATGTCCGGCCAGTTTACCAAACCCTTTAGGTCTTATAGGTGCAGTATATCACACATATACTAGCTGCACAAAGTGTAGGGCATAAAGGTGATGTATGGATGCAAACACTCAGAACTTCTTTGTAGCCAGTCCGAACACCATTATCGAATGTAGGTCTGAATGCCCTTCTTCTGTGCTTGTTACCAAGCCGTTTTCAGATAAGTGGCCCATTGAGATTTCTTCTCTCCTTTTTTATTTTTGTATGGTATTGTGTTCATTTCATTCAGAAAGGAAAAATGGCAGTGTGGGAGGCAGATTCTCCATAAAGACTATCGCAACCAGTGTCTTTTTTTGCTTGTGTGCTTCCCATGACTGTACGCAGTGCCTTTCTGCTTGTTGTTTGTGCCTAAGACCCTGTGCAGTCATGTCTCCTTGTCCTTGTATCTTGAGAATCAACATCGTAAGCTTTTGGCTCAGGATGCTTTGACAGAATCCTCTTATCCCAAGGGCCTACTGTCTGCCAAGAAGGAGACCAGAAATACAAGGTCTGATCCGGTTGTTGTCCAGCCTCCCTCAGATATCTTTGTGGAGGCTGATGAAAGCCCTGAAGATTGGTGCTTGCTTTGGATTCCTCTGCCACGACCCAATCGGAGGCTGGCATAGATCTGAATTCTTGCATGTCCTCTGACGCTTTTCCAACATCTGCAGCTGATGTTGAGGAAACTTGTCTGATAATATTTGAGGGACTAAGGGGGATTCCTCAGATTTTAGTACAGGAGTAAATAACTACCACTATTAAGTCTTGTAAAGGGTCTGACCATCTGAGAGTTTTTCGGGTGGACATCCTGCAGAGAAAGAAGCAGAAAACTAAGCACATCTGTCCTGTTGTTGAAGATCTCCAGTATGGATGACAGTATTTTACTTTGGGTTTGTTTAATGCTTTAATGGCCTTGAAGCCTTACAAGGGGTGTTTGTCTCTGTTGCCCTGTGGTCTGCAAGTGCTGTAAAGAGGCCTAGGGAATTGGATTCCTCCGCTGAGGACTTGGATTTTGGAGAAGAATCCCTGACTTATTCTTCCTAAATTCCGTCCCCTTTGGGCTAATGTTCAGAGGAAGAGGATTCTTTGAGTCCAGACTCCCCCTTGGATAGGGGAATTCTTTTTTCTGCATGATGGACTATTTTGAGTGGGACTGTTCCCAGGTGTCTGACATTCAAAACAGGTGCTATGAGCTACTACAAATGGAATCTCCCAAACCGTCAGTTGGCTGCCCTTTTGCACACCTTTTTGCAGCCTCTGTATCTCCCAACTGTCATCCTCCTGTGCCAAAGAATCCTTACAGGTTCTTTAGTGTGCCTGAGTACTGCAAGCTTCTGTATAGGTTCAAAGGTAGATACTCTGCTATCGGCCCTGGGGCCTATATAAACCTAGCCAAAAAAGTTGCCTGCCTTTTGCCACCCAAGAAAGTTATTGTCCTGTGCCCCTGGCTAGCAGAGCCACATAAGTGATCTCTGGGGTGAGTTTCCTATTTCTCATCCAGTTGTCGAGATTTTTCTTAAAGAGGGCTAATGAGGAGCTTTGCTTGACATGAATGGGTAGTCCGTTCCAGAGCATGGGAAGTCTCTGGGACATGAATCTATCCCTCCAGCATGTTCTGTTTATTGTGGTGGTAAGGTTTAGCTCCCTGTAGCATGTGGCTTAGAGGGATTGGGGTTTCTTTAAGTGTAGCATGTCCAACAGATCTGGGTTTGACATGGCTTTGTATGTTAGGCAGAGGTCGCCTCTGAGTAGGCGATAAGCGATGGAGTAGAGCTGGAGTTTTTTGAGATGGTCTGAGTATGGTATCTGTTTGAGGCCAGTAATCCCTTAGTGAGGTATTTCTGTGGCCTTTCTAGTTGTAGATGTCTTGCGAGGTACATGCCAAAAGGGGCGTTGTACTCTATACTAGGTCTGATGAGGGATGAGTAGAGAGGAGCAATGACCTCTTTTTTTTCTGGAGGTGTGCCATGTAGAAGGATTTCCTGACTACTGTGGTGATTTACTTCACAGGAGAGACTACTGTCCATCTGTGTCCTAAGGTCTCTTATCACATTTCCGGTGTTTAGTAGGCTACCGTCTAAGTGGTAGTTCATGGGTACAATGTTTTTCACAAAGGGGATGACAATGCACTTCTTGATATTGAGCTTGAGGCTATGACTTTGACACCAAGCATCAGTCTCAGTGAGGCCTCTTTGTTAGAATGTCCACATCATTAGGCAATTCTATTATGGCACCTAGTTTGCAGTCGCCTGTGAACTTCATTAGCCAAAGACCTGCTGTATTAGCCTGGACTTCTGAGAAGTAGCTGCCCAACAGGATAGGACCCAGGACTGAGCCCTATGGTACTCCACTTGTCACTGGTCTGAAGTTGGATTTGGAGTCTGCTACTTTCATTGTGTGGGTTCTCTCAGTGAGCCAGTTGGCCACCCATCTTGTGACATGGGGATTTATGCCCAGTCTAGTGAGTTTATCTATAATTCCGGTGTGGGGGATGGTGTCGAAAGCCTTGGCGAGGTCAAGATAGGCGGTGTGCACCACTTTACCCTCGTCCATGGCTCTCAAAGAAGTCAATCAAGTTTAGGAGACATGACCTACCTTTTACAAACCCAAACTGATTGGGGTCCAGAGTTTGGAGGTTACTTATGTCCTTGTTGATAACTCCAAGATGATGCATTCCATGGCCTTACAGACCAGGCTCGTCAGGCTAATGAGGTGGTAGTTCTCAGGTTCCATGGTGGCGCCCCCTTTGTGGAGTGGGATAGCCATTGCTGTGCGCCATTCGGTAGGCACAAAGCCTGAAGTGAGGCTATGATTGAACATAGTACTTGGGTGGGGTGCCAGTTCATTCTGTAGTTCATGCATAACTCAGCCTGGGATATTGTCAGGTCCCATGAATGCTGTGTTCTTGGCTTTGGAGAGTGCTGTCTTTAGTTGTACAGCTGTGACTAAGGGGCTTTGCATTCTTCCGGTATCATGTTGGGCCCTTTGGGGGGTGATGTTTGCACTGAACCTATCTGCCAGGATGTTGACAATATCAGTAGATTCTGTATTTCTAGTGCCATTGTGCTGTAGCTCAGAGTAGATCTGAGTGTCGCCATTGAGATTCTTGACATAGCTATAGAATGCTTTGTGGCTGTCTTTAGAATCAGTGGCGATTTTATTTTCGTAACTAGCTTTGGAGGATTTTATGAGGGATCTCTGCTTTTTACTGAGGCTGACCAGGGAGTTCCTGCAATCGGGATTTTACTCTTTTTTGCAAAAGCTTCTTCCTTCTGTTGTAGAGTTTGTTTATGGCAGGGGACCACCAGATTGGCTTCCTATTTTTTGGAGGATAGCTTCTTGGTTCTGTTGGGGATGGCACGATCCATGCACTCATATATGTGCTTATACAGTGCATTTGTATAGGATTCAGCAGTCATACCTCTATTTTTCGTTTGTATGGGTGTTGTGAAGCTTGCCACATGTCATTTTTTAGGGTAGTTTCCTTAATGGGGGGTGGGGGCAAGATATTGATGTCTAGGGTGATTTAGGTTGTGGTCGGATCTGACCAGGGAGTAGTTAACCTCTGGCGTGGAACATTGTTTTTTTTCGTACATAGAC
This sequence comes from Protopterus annectens, assembly GCF_019279795.1. Lineage (NCBI taxonomy): Eukaryota > Metazoa > Chordata > Ceratodontiformes > Protopteridae > Protopterus > Protopterus annectens. The sequence goes on from NC_056735.1 coordinate 659,333,590, forward strand.
GATCTGCTAATTCAAGCTCCTTCTCCAAGCAGGCTGTTGTAGAGTCTCCAGTTTACCATTTGTCTTTTACAAACTGTGGGGTTGACCATAAACCTCCAGAAATCAGTTCTGATGCCGTCCTTGATCATGTTTTTCTTGGACGCAGGCTTCAGACCGTTCTCATGCTGGCATCACTCTCTGCCCTAAGGGTCTGTGCATGCCAACCTTTTTCCAATCTCCTCTTCCTTTGTCCTCTGTCACAGCCAGGGAATTTCTCAAGGTTCTGGGATTTATGGCCTCCACCATTCCCATACTATGTATCACCAGGCTCCATATGAGGAAATTTCAGTGTTACCTCAAATCAGTGTGGCTTCACATTGCCACCCCCCAGAGTTCCCTTTCTTCCTTGTCTTAAGCTTAAGCTTCAGTGGTGAGCTTATCGATTCTTTCTCTCAATCAAGGGCTTTCCTTCAAGTGCTAATTCTGTCTCAGGGGATGATCATGGATGCCTTGGATGAGGGGCGGAGAGCTGCTTCTGGCCCGCTAAAGGTCCAGGGTCTCTGACCTCCATGTCAGAGGTCTGATCATATCAACATAAATGATGAGAGCTGTGTTTTTGGCTCTGCAAATTTTTTCTTCCCTCCTCATCCCAAGCACCTCAAGTCTTCATAGACAGTACCACAGTAATGTGGTGTGTGAACAAGCGGGGGGGGGGGGGGGGGCACAAGGTCTTGTCTCTCTTGCAGACTATCTCTTAAGGTCTGGCATCTAGCTATCCAGCATCAAGTGACTCCTCAGGTTGTTTACATTCCTTCAGAGTACAATCTATTGGCAGACTCTCTGAACAGGTCCAGAACACAAGTTCATGAATGGATGCTTCACAGGGATTTGTTCCTAGACATTGTCCATCAGTGGATTGTTCCTCAGGTAGATCTTTTTTTGCCTCCCCTCTGAGTAGACAACTTACTTTTAGTCTGTCCCAGCATCCCAAGTCTTCTGACTTGGAAAGTGGAGACCCTGCCTTTTCCTCGGGATGGAATATTTCTGTACGCTTTTCTCCTCCTTCCTCTGTTACCACAAGTTGTCCCCAAATCTTGCTGGTGACTCCCTTTTGGTCCAGACAACATTGGTTCCCTCTTATTTTTCATTTGGCCAGAGGCAGTCACTAAAAGTTAACTCACTGTGTGGATCTTCTCACACAAGACAGGAGATGATCTTGTCTATCCTCACATGTCCACTCTTCAATGACAGTGTGGGTGATAGAATTTTGATCCCTTCTAGGCACTTCTTTTCTGAGGATGTTCTCCGGGTTCTGCAAGAGGCCAAGAAACTCACTACCAGTAAACCCTGTATGTCCAAATGGAAAATACTTTCTACCTGCTGTTTCTCTTGCCATCAGGATCCTCTATCTGTAGAGTTTCCTCTGGTTCTCATTTGTGTGATGTGCTTCATGTTGAGTTGGCATATTCTTCAGTTAAAGCTCTCCTGTCAGTAATTTCTGCTCGTCTGCCCTTGAATCCTCCTCTGGTCTCTCGGTGTGAGGTCAAGCAATTTCGTAAAGTCTCCTTCATATCACACCTCCCAGGAAGCCTATTCCACCTTCTTGGGACCTCAGTTTTGTACTTGTAAATTTGACCCAGGCACCTTTTTGAAATTGCTTCTTCAGCTTCCTTACAAGATTGTACTTGGAAGACTGTTCTTTTGGCTTTTAACTTCTGCCAAGAGTGTGTCTAAACAAGTCAGGCCACTCATGGCTATTTCTCCTTTTTTAGTTTTTCATAGTGACAGGTGTCTCTTCATACTAATCCTCTCTTTGTCCCCAAGGAGGACAATGAGGTGTCCCTCAATCAATCTGTTCATCATCCTTCCTTTTTTCCTTCTCCGCAGTCTGCCATTGAGAATGTTCTTCACACCTTGGATTTGCATAGACAGCTCAGATATTATTTAGATAAAGCTGTTCGGATTTGCAAATAACTTTAGGTTTTTTTTGTTTTCTTTATACCAGAACTTTGGGTTTGGCTGTTTCTAAACAAACCTTCTCCTCCTGGATTTCTAAGGCCATTTCCTTCTGTTACTCCTTTCATGCCAAATGTCTTTTCTCATCTGTACATGCACATTCTGCTAGGAGAGTTGCCTCCTCTGGTCCTTTTTCAAAGGTTTGTATTCCAGTTCTATCCTTGTGGTTGCTACTTGGTCCTCTGTTCATACTTTTACTAAACATTGCAAGTTGGGTGTTTTGGCCAGGGCTATCCTGCATGAGTTTGTAGAGGACTGTTTTTTGTGCCTTCCTCTTTAGCTCTAGTATTACCCCTTAGGTGAAGAATACTGCAACAGTGCTGTAGAAGGACATAGTAAGGTTGTGTAAAAATTTACCACAAAAATAGATGTCCTTTTTTTCACTGTTGCAGTATTTGGTCGCTCCCTGTTTCCCCCCTCATTCCGAGATCTTGCCCTGTATTTTGTTGCTGTTCTGGCTGAGGGGTCCTCCTTCCTTCTTGTTTCCTTCTGGATGCACATGCTGTCCTTTGTCCCTGAGGGTCTTCTATCTTTTTCAGTTCTGAATGTATGTATTTGTACGTCACCTTTATGTCCTAAGTGTTGTACGGGGAGCATATGTGTGACGTACATCACTATAAAGCCTAAAGGCTTTGGTATACTGGCTGGACATTGGGCTATCTTTGGCAGGAGATTCCCTAGGCGAAGAACACTGCAACAATGGAAGTGAAGGGCTTCTGTTATTCTGGTAAGTGTTACACAACTATACTTATGCTTTCCTATCCCTTGATGATAACTGACCTTTCCATTTCTTTTTGAAATTTTTTTTGAGGTAACAAGTGAATAATACCTTGCCTTAAATGTTGGTGTACATAAGACTTTTTATTGTCTGTTCTGTACATACTCCCAAATTCCCATTTTTGGGTTTATGGCTTGTCCTTGCTTTCTTAGAAGTTTCTTTCATGTCACACCATCTGTATCCTGCTATTTTTGATTGTCTTATTGTATTTGCTAACAGTTCTGAGTATGTTTCAAATAGTAGAGGCGATAATGGATACTCCTGCCTTATCCCTCTTATGTATATGAATTTTGATGGTCTTCATTGCATTTCAGCCTTGCTTTTGCCCTTCAAGTAATCTAAAAATTAGTACTATCAAATCCTTTTGTAACCCTCAAGTCTTTAATGTTTCCTGTAAGGGTCGCCCAGTTTAACCTTTCTCTGAATCCAGTCCTACTATCACTAGCCTGTTTCCTTCTTCCTTTGCATTTCGTTTACATCATTGGTAGTTTGCTAATGTCAAAGGTTTGCCTTGTCCCACAAGCCTGTGTTGATCTAAGTTTATGAATCTGGGCAGTATATTATTTAACCTCTTTACCAATATTGTGGTGAAAAATTTATAATCATGATTTTAAATGAATATGGGTCTGTTGCGTCTTTTCTTTTCCTTCCTTTGGTATTACCAGCATGACTGCTGTATTCCAAGAGGTGGGAATAAGTTCCTTTTTAATAATGTTGTTGACCAGTCTTCTCTACACTTCAGCTTTCAAATTTCTTCCATATTTCAGATGGTATACCGTCCCTACCTTTCTTAGGGGTTGTTTTCCCTTCTTTTTTCTGCTTTATATTCCTCTGTGTAAAATGTTGTATAATAATTTGATGATTTCTGCAGTATGTTCAAATTTTTCTTTTTTATTCCTGGGATGGTGTCTTTAACTTTTGCTATCATTTGCTCTACTTCTGAAGCATTAATTTTTCTGCTAGTAACCCAGTCCTCTTAGGGTTATTTTTAAAGTATATTCTTCTCGGCACTTTAATTCCATATCCATTTAAACTGTCCAAATAGTCATCCATTTTCCTTTAAAATTTCTAGTCAGTCTTGATGTTCTGTTGATCCCTCCTCTTCTGCATGCCCCTAATCTCTTTAACTGCTTGCAAATATCTAGCATAACTAGCTCCCCAAATTTAAGACAGCTTTGTCTCTGCCATGATTCTTACTCTTGGCTTATAGCTGTTTCATGCTCTTAAGTCTGTATCATTATTCTCTACTTCCCTAGTATTATCTGTTAAGGTCCCATTAGCCAATCAGCAGGTATGTGAGAGAGAGGCAGTGTCTACCCGAATAGTGTTTTTTTTTTCCCTTTTAGTTCTGTCTGGACCTGGGCATGATCCAACAGTATTACGGGCTGTTTCTCCAGGTTTTTTCAGTAGATGTATATGTTCTTTGGTAGTCTATCCTTAACCACTTGCTGATTTCCCTGTAAAGTGTGTAAAGTCTTTTTGCCTCTCTCTCTGTCCTTTGTATTGCAAAAGAAATCTGCTGAACAATACCCCTCAATTGTATAGATTTTTGCAAAATATCCAGATTTTTGACTTGTGTTTTTGGTCTCTTCCTCATAAAGTCTTTGATTTCTCTGGCAAATGATTGAGGATTGAAGTCCGAAAACAATAACAGACATTTCAAATTCAGACTTCATGCCATTCAGAAAATTCATGCTAATGGTAACACTTGTTCTAGCAACTTTCTTAGTTTATAAGAGCAATATAATTCCTAAGCATCTTCCTTTTCTTGGATTGTTTTCTGAGGATCCCCTGAAATGTCATTAATGACCATATTCCAATCTCTACCTAAAATCATTAATCCTCTGTGGAACTCAATTCATCCCATTATTTTTGGCATTTCAGCTCACTTAGTTTAAGGTGAGATATATATACTGACACTATTATTTGGCCATGCCAAGTTCCTTTAAGAATGTTGCCTGTTTGTCTACCTTTTCTTTGTTTATTTTAACATGTAGACCTTTCCTAACTAGTATTAATGTCTATCTCTTTCTTTCTCTAGTCTCTCATATTACCCTATTCTTCCATTTTCTTTAACAAATCCGTGATGCTCTTTCATACTGATTGACTTCTTGTAGTAGTGCAATGTCTGTGTTGCCCTTTGACATATAGGCTAAAAAAAAATATTTTCCTTCCCTCTACCAATCCATTGACATTCCTAGAGAGTAGTCTCAAATCCGTGCTGTGTTCTGTTTTAATGGTGATTGTTTGCCATTTCTTAACTTCTTGCATTGTCATTTTTGAGATTCATGTCCCTTTAAATCTGATTCTCTGATTTGGGTTGTTAATTTGAACTCTTATCTCCACCCCCTCCCTTAACCAAACACTATAATATGCATTTAGTTGACATGCAAATATTACAACCTCTATTCAGCTTGCAAAGAGGAATTCTCTCTCTGTCCACCCTCTGCTTTTCTAGCATTACACACCATTCTACATTGGCTTGTTTGCTGCACAGTCCAACTTCTCTCCTGTTATGTCATCTGTTTATTAATTATTGTCCACGACTTCTCCTCTAGATGATTAAAAAATGCCTGATCTGTATATAAAACTGGAAGGACTAAAAACATTTTTACTGCTTGCATCTTCATATCCATATCCATAATAGAGCTTTGAATTTCTCAGTTTTGTATTGTCTTTTGTTTAATCTCTTCCCACATAAATTTGGCTGCCATAACAGAATTCTTTTTAATCCACACGCCTAAACTATTTCATAGTATGCCCCATAAATATGGGTATTGATGAACCAATTAGCGTATTAGTACGTAGTTTACTGCTATAGCTTTTATCTTCAGTAATTTTATATCTCAAAAAGACCTGAAGGTGTCTCAGAATACTGCACAACTCCTTTATCAAGTACAGAATAGCATTTGCAAATAAAGCTAAGTATTCTTGATTATCATGCAGTTTATATCCTTGAATTTTGTAGGCCCCTTATTTTCTTTCCCAGTGGCTCTAAATATAATGCAAAGAAAAGGGGAAACCCCCATTGTTCCTCTGTTCAGACGCAGCTTGTCTGAGAGGAACACCTTATTTCTTGCCTCCGTCCCTTCATTTGTCCTCCTAGTTAACAGCAGGGAATGCAAATGCTACCATTGCCGTACTCCTAACATCCCAGCTGACTCTATCAAATGCTTTTTTCTGCATCAAGACCCACTAGCAATAACAGCATCTTCTTGTATTCTGTTTCCCTTGGGATCATCATTGCTCCTAGTAATGTCAGATATTTCCTGCTGTTCACAAAACCATATTGATTCATAACCATGAAATTTGGCAACACTTTTGCCATATTATTAGCCAGCATAGGCAAAGTCACTTTATAGTAATGATATTAAAATTGAGTCTAATATATATGAAGCTGGATCTGAAAGGTCTTTACACTCTTCAGGCTGTACAGCCACCACAGTTTTATTGCAGAATGCTGGTATCCTTCCCACTTTTTAAAATTACTGTTAAGTAAAACCTTCCATTCCTTCATCACTTTCTCTCTCTCCTAATGTACAAATATCTGCAGGAATTTTAGTTCTTCCTGGAGACTTCCATGTTGATGGAAGATGCATCACCATTTTATTTCCTCTCTTCCTGCCAGTGATGGTGTGCAGCAGTGTCCTCCTGATACTTACATTGGTCATTCTGTTATTCAGACTCTTGCTAATGAGCAATAGTGCTGCCTTCACACCTTGTAGTCCTGTTGTAAAGAGTTAAGTAGTCTTTAACTTTGTCTTGGATGCCAAAAGTACATCATAAATTGGTTTACTTGGTTTCTTATTCAGGTGGTGCATGTCCTTCATGTATGCCACTATTGGTGGAAAAATGATGGTATGCTGTCCATTTCCTTTGAGATGTGATGATCAGAATTTTTTGACAGAGATAGCATCTCTGAGGCATAGTGGTAAAACCTGTGTTTTCTATAAAAGCTCTGGTGGCATTGAGGGATAAAGCCTGGCTAAGGCCCAGGTGAAAGATGGAGGGGCAGGGAGGGATGGACATTACCATCCCAGGAGTGGGTGGATCCATGGGTGCCCACATTGACCATCCCAGATGGAGACTGGGGATGGCATAAGGTAGGTTTACCTACAAGAGGTGTTTAAGGGTGGAGACATGGCTGAACTGCTGCTGAGGTGGGGCAAAATGCCACAAGTCTCCATTAACCCACAGGCTAAACCATGGAATCAAAAATAGGAGGTGGGGATTGAAATGAATAAGGCCTAAAGTATCCCCCCTGGGATGGATGCACAGATGAGCTGAGCCTCCTTATGCCTTGTTCTGTGTCTGGCCCCAACAGTACAGTGGATTAAGTCTGGATGTGGGGGACAGCAGCTGGTAGGCTGATTGGACACAGGTATCAGGGGCTCCTGGCCAGTGGAATGATGAATGGTGGATGAAAGTGCCAAAAAAAAAAGACATATGCTAACGGCTCTCAGGACATTGGTCAGAACTTCATTTGCATTTCACATAGATTAATAATTGATATTACTCTGTGTTGCACAAGTGTAACTTTTATGCTTCTCATTTGCAGGTCTACATTTTTTAGATCCTGTTATGACCTCTATTTTTCTTTAACACTGATCCTGTGATAGTCAAGTCTTCCTAATTTCTAACCATAGAATGCCATATTAATGATGACATTACATTCTGGGAGAGGGTATTAATTACTGTGTGTCGCTAATTAGTGATGGATTAGTAATTTTGTCAGAAGTGGTACAAATGGGTACAATTAAATGCAGAAAAGCCTCATTCCCAGGCCCTTTTCTGAGATTTCTGTGCAATAATAGTCACCTTGGTCCAGTTCTTTGTCAGTAGTCCTTTCTTTCTTGTCTTGTATTTGTCTATCCCACTGTGGATTATCAGGTAAGACATTATAAGCAGCCTCTGCTGTAGCTGTAGTTGCACAAACACATCCTTGTGCACCAGAAGGTTATCCAAATGCTGTCTGCATTGTTGTGTTTGAGTCTTTGCCACCATGCAAAGGAAAGTTAATTCTTTAAATGTCCGAAGTAGTAATTTGGATCTGTTTAGTGGATATTGTAGTGATAACAGTGTGCTAGTCTTCCAGCTTCAATATACATCATGTTGTTAACTCATGGTTGTAGTAATCCTACAGCCGAAGGGTTTGACCACACCTGAAGCTGTGAGTGTAAAGGAATCTGAGACTTTATTTTGTTTACATTATTGTCTTTATTTATGCATCAGGTCTACCTTTGCAGTGGATGGGACAAATTGTAAACTGAACCCAGAAGTTGAAAGAGTATTAAAGGATTTTCATAAAGCAAGCAAGCCTATTGGGTAAGTATTGATGTTTTTTTTTTTTTTTTTTTTTTTTTTTTTTACTGGTAAAGGTCTGGTTTTCTGTGGCTACTCTAGGTAAACTGTGTCTGTATTGTGCAGTTCTGAGTTTGTATTCCAGCAATCATTTGCAGCTTGGTGATGCCAGCAGTTGTTAATGCAGTCAAAATAGTTTAGCAAATGGCCTTCAGAAATATGAACATCTTTTTCAAATTGCATAAGCATTAAGCATTGTGTTGATAATTTATAAATCATGATAAAAAATTAAAATAGACATACAAACTCTTTATGAACCATATGCATATGAGTGTAGAGCTTCTTAACATCATCATATTTTGAGTAAACTACCCTAAACTTATTTAAAACTATGAAAGTGCAACAGTATGACAGCTACCTTGTCAGCTGTCCAGGCAAGCTGATATTAGACTTGGTAGAGATTGTTTGCCAGTGTGTTCTCATGAGCTCTATTTTTTTTATTTTTGAAAGTACATGCTAAAAGATTTTGGATGTTGTGGCCTATAATCTCAACTATGGTTCCACATACCACTGCAGCTGGGTGAAAGTATTAGTTTGATAGTTATTGAGCTAGCTGTCAAACCATAGCAGTTCAAAGTTATTACTTATTTGACTACCGTTGTAATAGGTATCAAACTGCTGTTAGCTTACTAGTTTATTCCTAACTTTTTTATAATTAGTGATGTTTTTGATATTGTTTTGGAAGCGATTAAATAACTAACTTTATTTTTTTATTTTATTTGTTTATTGTTTTTAACCTTCATTTGCCACCTCTATAATTCCAGATCTCGTGTGAGAAGTTTAGACATATATAACATGTTAAATTAATCAAAGAACACAACTGCACCAAATCACCACGGCATAAAATACCATTGCTTAGGGAAACATTTTTTTAAAGCAGTACTTTCAAACCAGTGGGGAAGGCCAAAGTCTATCTTGGCACATAGAAAAGACCACGGAGACACCCTGGCACAGAAACAGACCCAGAGGCAGACAGGCACAGACGTGGAAGCGCACAGATTTGTTGACTGTTACCTATCTATTACTAAAAGTTCAGCATGTGAGATATTCCATTTTAAGTGAACAAGGAAGATGACTATAATGTTTTATTAAACAGTAACCACCATAACAGAAATACTAATACAGTCAGTATGCAGGTATTGCAGGATAGCCTTCCTTTACTATAAAAGTTAAGCAGGACCTCTGTTGACTTAAGTGGCATGATAAAGTTACTTATTTGAGCCTGTAGTTTGATCCTTAAGAAAGCTGTTTCAGGTATGACAGTTGAGGGGAGGCATTTACTGCAATAATTCAAAATGTTAAGTAAGAACGGTCCTCCTATATGTAAAAAAAAAGTATACAAAGTACAAGTCATGTTACAGCACAGTACACCTGTAGCTCTGAATTGCTGAAAGCTCACATCCTGTCATTTGTTGTTGCAAAAGCCTAAGTGTTTAATAAACCTTAAGTGATGGCATTAAAACTGTGCTAATTTGCTATATCCCTGCCCTTACTTGTATAAAAAATGTTTCACTTAATTTTCACAGATTATAACCTCTACTATGAAATACAATTTCACAGGTCATAAGCGAGGTTACATAGTGTTTATGATAGATGTGAAAAGACTGTCAATCTTTTTCTTAAGTTTTATGACTGCAAAACAAGCCAAACGTTCAAAATAAAATTAGTCAGTCTTCCCGTCCCTCTTGATATACTCAGTTGCAGAGCTGTCCCCTACAGCATTAAAAACTTGGTAATTTACTCATATTAGATTTACTGTGTTGGTTTTTAGTTCAATAAACTCTTACCTATTCACAAACAACTGCAGATATCAAGCTTTTTCCGCATGTTCACTGATGGTAACCATTTGAAATGCTGAGACTCTTTAGTGTGTGTGTATTTTCGGCTTTTCCCAGTTAGGGGTCGCCACAGCGGAACTCAGGTCCGCTAATGATTGGTAGTTGATTTTTACGTGGCGAGTTGCCAGCCCTAATGCACAACCTTCAACGAAGGTACGCCCATTCACGCATGTCTCCACACAGAAGACGCTCTAGCTGAGAATCGAACCGACAGCGTCTTACTGTGAGGCGACAACGCTACCGCAGCATAGTGCAAGTCCTGAATTGCAGAGACTGAGTGAAAATGCAGACTTAAAAACACTGTGGCCAAGATGGTTATTCCTCAGAATTTTCCAAAGATCCATAACAAAAGAAAAAAAAATGTTCAGTAAACCTTGACGAAAACGGATGTATGAAAACCACTGGAGAAAGGGTTGATGATATCCCAGTCAACTAACTGTAAAAAGGGAAATCAACCACACACACACACACACACACACACACACACACACACACACACACACACACAAAAGTGATACGGTCGTAGATTTCAGAGGCAAATGGCCACGGCTTTAGACTGCTGAAGACTTTGAATAGGCCATCATTTCTTTTTGAGTAATTCACTTTCCTTTCCGTGACTGCTGGACTAAATCAAAAAACGATGGTGCGTCTATGCGGTAACGGCTTCATGAATTCATGCTGCCTTCGTGGTTATGACTGAATTGCTTTTATCTGCTCTTTTTCTTTGTTTTCCCTTGATGTGTTATTCAGTTTGATAAAAAGTGATCATGACATGTGATAATGCTTTTCCTGACTTTGTCTTTAAGAAGGACTGTTATCAAGGTACATTTTCATATTGGCAAATTTGACAGGTTTTACTGTATCTAATTTCCATTGCCAGAGTTTTCAGATACTCTTAAGCTTCAATAGTTCAGATACAGCCCTCTGCATTTCTGCCTTGCTTCCCACCAACCTATTTTGCTTCCCTTGCTAAAACAGTAATGCATTCAGACAAAATCTGTTTCTTTTATGCATGGTGACTATACTGATCGCATTCACATTACAAAGCAAAGTATCACTAACTGTTTTTAAAAATAAAAGAAGCAGGCTGCAGCAGATTTCAGAATAGTTTCCGATTCCTTTGCTGCAGTTTGTATTAGGCTGGCAATGGCATACATACGCGTTTTTCTTTTTTACTTGCCTGGATGTTGAAGAGGTAAATTTTCTCATCTTGTGAATAGGGGAGGGCAGAACAGAAGTTAAAAGTTAACTTAACTAACTTGTAGTGTGCAGTCCACTCCACTCATTGCTGTTACTGCTGGTTGGTGGCGTTATTCCAGTTTCAAAGTTAACAGTCCGAGATGAGACGAGCAGTTTGCCTCATAAAGCTGACAATGTGTGTGATGTAAGCCATACATTTGAAGTTGAAAAAATAAATAAAAAATCAAGAATTAAAGGGGCCACTCGGAAATTCGTGGCACCCCATTATTTTGCCTTCAAAGCCAGTAAATACAGAGGAATTCGGTAAGGTTGAGAGATAAGAGTTTTATGTATACTGAAAATAGAAGAAGCTTAGAACAGATTTCTGAAGTACTCTGGAAGAGGTACCTAACATGTTGGTGATTCCCTGGCCCTTACTCAAGAGAAACAAATGTTTCATCAGCATGTTTTGGAAGTACAAAGGGTTGACCTACATTCATTACTGCATATATAAGAGGAGTATCATTATTGAAGTGTTTGGCTAGATGTATGTATACAGCCACTGAGATACTTGCATTGCATCATCCATCCTACAGAGGATTTCATTAGTATGACTTGAGGGCAGTCTGGGTGCATAGCCAAAACATAAGGCCATTTAAGGCAATTAAGAGCATTTTTTGGTTAACCACAAATTCCTATTACATCATCTTCTAGTAACGATGCAAGTTTAGGAAGTAAAAGTTAAAGTAAGTAGCTTGGAGGAAGATTGTGATGGCCAACCTGAGTAGAGACAGACTATTATTCCTGAATCTTATTTCACTGTTGTAGAGATTGTGGGCATTTGTTTCTCAACTTTCATTGGTATGTTAACTTAAAAGGTATTTTTTTAGAATGTATATAAATTAAAGTGTGAATGAACATTAGCATATGTAAGTGCAGTAAAAATGGTAGAGGGACATTGTTTCTCTGAATTGTAGTGTAAGAGTACTTTAGAAATGGTGCTGTATTATACTTTCAGCTTCTAATTGGAAGTAAATGAAGTATTTCCCACAAGGCAAGTCTGTTTTACTGTCATAAATCATATATTTAGTATGTATTCTTTTAGATGGGTACAAACATTGTACTTGTTTTGAAGTATTGCTTAAACTTCTCTTAACACACGTCTTTTTGCACTGGAGTAACGTTATCCTGTGTTTAATTTCTCCAAGTTTTTAGGTATATAATGCCATGATGGAAATGGCCCCTGTGTTCCTAAATCAGGGTACAGTTAGAGATCATGAAATTTAGTATTGTTTCAATCTTAGCCCTGAGGGCTTTTATCAGCACACTAAATGTTCCCAGAAGTGTGTCCTCCAGTAATTTATATGTAATTACATGTATTGGTAGCATATCTAAGTGTGGCACTATTTTTTTTATTAGACATATTGCTTCTACTACTGTTATTGGAACCATTTGAGTATCTTTCTTCCACATTGCTGTCATTTCTGCCTGAAAATCTTAGTATTTTTATGACTTTGTGTCTCTCTCTCTGTACGTAAAACACTGTAATCACTAGGTGTAGCAGTTTCAATGATCATATCTACTTCTGTCTTTTTTCATGGACTACAATATCTGTTTTTCTTGCATCTGGTTTTTGAACTGCTGGTAATGGGCGATTCATGTGATGTACACTTCATCATGCTGTCTAATGCTTTGTTGTTCATGTATTCAAATCTGATTAGCTACTTCAGTATTGTAGTTTTTGCAGAATCAGTGCAACAGCCTTGCCAAATTAGTGTGCATCAGACCCAACAACAAGATATGCAACTATTTCCAAATTTTAAAAAACCTGCTTTTGTCTTTCTCTCCCACATATTCAATTAACTTTGTAAACCAATGTGTGTGTAGCCCACTATTTTGGGCTGCCGTTATTAAACTTTCATCTTTCAGTTTCATTTCATCACATCACTCCTTAACAATTCCTGCATCAAATCTTGGTCAGCATGAGGTTGTATAAGGAGATCTCTGCACTTGCCAAAATATTTATGAATTTTCCATATTTTTTTTCCTTATCTGATCCATTTCCTTGGATTCTTTCTTTCTTTTTTGTTGACTGATTTTTTTCTACTTCTGGTTTGGTTTCCATTTCTGTTTGACACAGAAATGCTTCTGCTAAACAAAGCAAATATGCCATCTTAGGATTACTTTTCAGGTTTTAAAACTGACACTATGTTTGGATCTTATGAAGTCATCAGATGTGTGCAGTCCCAGGATTGCAGATCTGAACATGCAATCAGTTTCAAAGAGGCTCATACCTCCTTCAGTGCAAGGAATATAATGTTGGTATGCACTGATTTTATATATTATTTCATAAGTATGAAGTGTTTTTCTTGTTTTCTTTTCTAACTGTAACTTTTTGGGGCCAGTCAAATAAACCAAAACTGTAAGTTAGAACAAAATTTTTATAGCTTGAACTTCATTCCTAGATGTCAAAGCAGTTTTCTGTATTAGTTTTATTCTTCTGAAGTATTCCTTACTAAGCTTTATTTGCATATGTTCATGTTTTATTACCTATCCTTCATCTAATCCCCAATATTTGTGTCCTACCTCTTGCTGAAGTTCCTTTCTATCACATTCCTGATCAAGGTTGATATTTTCTTGGTGCTGCAGTTTTCCTGCTTTAAATGTTTATTTTTTGGCATATTTATCAAGACCAAATGTTGTTCTTGTATCATCTGAGAAAGTTTTAACCATTTGTAGTTGTGCTTTGAAGTAATTTGATGAGCTATACAATTTTTAGTCTCTCAGGAAAAAGTAGATGAGAAATCTTTAAATAAGGTTATTTTTTGGAAGCCAAATTGTAAACATAACCTAATATTTTAAGTAAACAGCTTAATGTATTATGGACGAGACAGAACAGAATCATGACAAGAGGCATCCTGGAATATTTCCCTTTGAATGTTTATCTCTGAAATAGTAATTTGCCTTTTGTCATGGCTCAGTTGCAAATTAGTTTGCTACTTACTGTTTTATGGTCACTGTAATGTAATTGATCAATGTAGGGTGTATCTTTTACATCTGTAAGAAGTCCTTTATCCATGAATGTGGAATGCTGTCAGGTGGTATTTTTGTAATATAGCCATGCCATACATAAATTACTCTTCTTTTTACAGATGTTCATCGTGTTACACAGCTACAGTCATTACACTTGGGTTATCTTGCCGTCAGGCAGTCCCGCAGTCGGCCAGAGTTCCAAAGTCTAGGTCTGGTGTCGGTTGCTGTCGCTTCTTCCCTGACGTCAGTGCGCTAGGGGTATATAAGATGCATCCGACACCATTTTCTTCAGTCTTTCTTGCTGCGCAGTGCCCGAAGCAAAAGCAGTTGGCAAGTGCCGGTCGGCCGACTCCTGAGATTTTCGAAGTCGAATTTCAGATCCGAAGTCTTCAATAAAGCAAAGTACCCCATTGGGGAAACTTTTTTCTTGCCTCAGACCGATGTCAGAAAAAGTTAATAATTGTATTTCTTGTGGGAAGCAAATACCTCATAAGGAAGGACTTCCACTCTTACTGTATTCCATGCCTAGGCCCTGATCACGACGTCACTAGTTGTCGGTTTTGTGCCAGATTTAACAAACGCACTATAAAACAACGTTTTGATTTTGTTGTACACTACTTTGGCCGAAGGTTCAATTATACAATGCCCTCGGAACAACAGACGGCCACCATTCATAAAAAACGCAAGGACAAGGATAAAGACAGGCATCCGAGCTCCAAAACCGACAACGAAACCTCTTCTAGGCTAGTCACCGGTTCTCAGTGAGGCGCTTTCACAGCCCCTGACACCGGCTACCTCAGAGCCACAGGCCGCCTCCGACCCCCACGTGGAGACATCTAGGCCTCTGGAAACTCAAGGTATTGGGCCTATGGAAACTAATCCCTCAGATGGGTCCAGAGCCGGCATCGGCTTCTGAGGGTGTTTTCAGACCTTCACAACTTATCATTAAAGCACCAGCCAAGACAAAAACACTGTTAAAGGCAAAGTAGCAACTACAGCATTCTCCTGGACAGTCCTCCATGCCTAAGAAACAGATGCTCAAAATAGCCGAAGATCTCATTACTCTAATCAGGGGTTCCCATCCCCCTCCTGAGAAAAGGCCTAGGCAGGATACAGACTATGATTCCTCTGATCAGGTTTCCATTTCCTCTGATTCCTCTTCAGACCAGGGATACTCTCTACCCCCCTATGAGGACTCTGATGCTGAAGAATCTATCCCTTCAACCTCTCCTCCTGAGGATTACTCTTTTGCGGAAACTTTACATACCATGAGGGAACATTTCCATTTGGAAAGTCAGGATTATTCAGAATCCAAGAAAAGGCTCAGGGACTTCCTTTTATTGCCTCAGCACAGGCCCCTTGCTATTCCGCCTGTTTTAGATATTGTGGATGATGTGTTCTCTGAATCCAGCTTATCTCTTTGCCCCCTGCACCAGCCAAACCAGATAAGTACTATAGAGTCCCTGACTCTCACAAGTTTCTTTATAAAAACCCTTCTGCTGACCCAGAAACCATTTCCCAGGGTCCCAAAGGGGTTAAGGCTTCCATTGCAAAAAAATCCAGTCCCCTCTGACAGAGATTCTAGAGCATTGGATAGATGGGGGAAGAAAGTTTACACTTTTGCAACTTTAGCAGTAAGGGCTTTAAATTGCCAGTTTCACATGCTTAAGTACCAACAATATTTAATGGCTCAGTTAAAACAGAAAATGCTTACAAGCTCAGAATCTCCTGACTATAAAGAAATGCAGGATTTATTGCATGCAGTTGAACAAGTGGGAAAACATACTCTGCAATGCGGTTTTGATTCTTTAGAGGCCTCTTGTAGAGCTGCAGTTACAGGTTCTCTGATTCGAAGACATGCTTGGTTAAAAGAACAGAGTTTACCTGATCATGTTCAGGCAAAATTATTGGATGCTCCTTTACAACATGATACATTGTTTGGTGTTAAAGCAGAAGAGGTGTTAAAGAAAATGGAGGATAAAGCTAAATCTATGCAAACAGTCAAAGATTTCTTACAGGCACAGCCACCTCGATTTAGCAGAAATTGGCCTACAAAGAATTGGTCCTTTCCAGTGTCAGACAGGCCACAGAGAGGCAGATACAGATGCCCAAGAGGCAGATCTCAACCCCAAGGCTCCAACAGACAATGACAGTGGGGTACCCCAACCCCAAAAGGAGGCGAGGACAAATCTCAACCATACAGGAAACAGTCCCAATGACTTCCCCCTTCGTATGCCAAGCACTTCCCTTTTGGCAGCACCCTTAGGGGGAAAACTAGCACTTTTTTATCAAAATTGGCAAACAATCACCCAGGACAAATGGGTTTTGAATATTGTGTCTCAAGGTTACAGGTTCTACTTTCACACTTTACCAAGGCTAAAAGGAATGCCAAACCTGCCACAAAATCAATGGGCAGAGGCTCAAAAACAGATATCAGCCCTCATGGACATGAGAGCTATTCAAAAAGTACCACAGCATAAACAAGGACAAGGAATTTACTCAAGACTCTTCCTGGTCTCAGAAAGGACAAAGCCTGGAGACCCATACTAGACCTTTCAACTCTAAATACTTACCTGGAGGTTCCGAAATTCAAAATGTTGACACTACAGCAGCTTCTTTTCATGCTGGGCAAGAAGGCTTGGCTTGTTACTCTGGACCTCAGAGAGGCATACCGGCGTGTCCCTATTAGACAAAATTGCAGAAGATACCTCAGATTCAAAGCTGGTACAATGCACTACCAATTCTCTCCACTGCCCTTTGGCTTATGTACTGCACCCTGGGTCTTTACAAAGTGCCTGGCACCAGTAATTGCATTTTGCAGACAAAAGGAATTCAAATATATCCATACTTGGATGACTGCCTCATTCAAGCAGAGACAAAGGACATTCTTCTAAAGCATTTGGCATTTGTAAAAAGGTTGCTAGTTTCTCTAGGGTACACAGTAAACGAAAAGAAGTCAAAACTAGTGCCCTCACAACAGATAATATTCCTGGGTGCCAGCTTAAATACAACTACCCAGATGGCTTATCTCACGCCAGACAAACCAGGACAACCGACTCAATATTTTCTACCAATGGCAAAAAAGTCCCATCTCCCTGCAAGAAAAATTCTGCAGGCCCTGGGATTCATGGCATCCTGCATACTACTAATTCCATATGCAAGACTGCATATGAGGAAATTACAATGGTACCTAAAAAGTGTTTGGACTCAGCACTCTCACAGCTTAGAAGCAGTAATACCAATAATTCCCTGCCTACAACAGTAGTTTCGATGGTGGGCACAGGCATGTCACCTCAACAAGAGTCAGCCTTTCACTCTACCCACAGCCAAGCAGACACTAACAACAGATGCTTTGGACTATGCCTGGAGAGCACACATGGCAGGAAAATGTATTCGGGGCAAGTGGACCACAGACCAAATGCATCTTCACATCAATCAAAAAGAGATGTTGGCTGTTCAAAATGCCCTAACAGCTTTTAAGGACCTTCTGCATCCAGGACATTTATTATTAAAGACAGACAACACCACAGTAATGTAGTACATAAATAAGCAAGGGGGCACTCATTCTTACCCTCTATGCAGGCAAGCCATGACCTTGTGGAACACAGCTCTAACTTATCAAGTTCATCTGCAAGCACAATTCCTACCAGGAAAGAAAACTACTCTGGCAGACTATCTAAGCAGAATTATCATGGACCCTCACGAATGGAAACTGAATCCACAAATCTTCAGCATGGTAACGCAAAAATGGGGATGCCCAGACATAAATCTTTTTGCCTCCCCACTGAATTGCCAACTACAAAAATTCTGCACAAGGACTTATCACACACAAGCATGGAAAGTGGATGCTCTCCCATTCAGCTGGAAAAGCCTAAAAGTTTATGCCTTCCCACCACTGCCTCTCCTTTCGAAGGTACTCCTAAAAGCCAGACAAGAAAAACCACAGATGATCCTGATTGCTCCAGACTGGCCACGGCAGCACTGGTACCCAATCTTAAAGAACTTAGCTCAAGGCCATTATGGATTTTGCCTCAATTTCCACACCTTCTGACTCAACAAAACAATCAGATTCTGCACGCTCAGCTCAAAACCCTAAACCTGGCTGCATGGCAGATTCATTAGTCAAACAGGCAACACCTCTCTCTAAAGCTGTTATGGATGTCATTTTGGAGGCCAGTAGGCCTAGCACCAGGAAATCTTACTCAGAAAAATGGAAGAGATTCTGCGCCTGGAACCAGGCTCAAAACCTTGACCCTCTTGTCCCAAACATTCCTCAGATTTTACAATACTTAACTGAGATGCTGGACAAAGGCCTATCCTTCTCATCAATTAAGATCCACGCCTCTGCCATTTCAGCACATTACAACATGGATCCTCCTTTATTCTCTCATCCCTTGCTAAAGCAGTACCTCAGTGGGGCTAAAAACATAAGACCTCCCCGGAGAACACCAACACCAACTTGGGACCTCAATTTTGTTTTGGAAAAACTGACCCTGCCACCTTTTGAGCCAGCCAATACAGCCAATCTAAAATTTTTATCGTGGAAAACAGCTCTGCTCCTGGCAGTAATTTCAGCACGAAGAGTCTCAGAGCTACAGGCATTAATGGCAGTGGAACCTTTTATAATTTTTCATCAGGACAGGGTTTCTTTAAGGACAAACCCTACCTTTATGCCAAAGGTGGTATCTAGTGTGGCTCTTAACCAAACCATCCATTTGCCAACTTTTTATCGAAACCCCCAGAATAAAGGGGAGAAACTTCTGCACTCTTTGGACATGCACAGACAGCTACGCTTCTACTTGGACAAAACAAAAACTTTCAGGAAAACTGAGCAACTGTTTGTAGCATATGCCGCAGGATCACAGGGCAAGGCTATTTCAAAGCAGACTATCTCCAAATGGATAGGACACTGTATTCGTTACTGCTACACACAGCATGGGAAATCTGTCCCTAATAACATTAGGCCACATATTACCAGAGCAACAGCCACCTCAACAGCCTTTCTCAGAGGAGTACCAACTAAGGAAATTTTGGAGGCTGCAACTTCGAGTTCAGTGCACACCTTTACCAAGCATTACCACTTGCCTCTTTACTCTAAATCCAGAGCAGGATTTGCCACTGCAGTTCTGTAGGGCCTCATAGCCAAACCTAACTTTTTATAGACCACCCACCCAACCTCAGTTTTGGGATTCTACCCAAGTGTAATGACTGCAGCAGTATAAC
Organism: Protopterus annectens; assembly: GCF_019279795.1. NCBI lineage: Eukaryota > Metazoa > Chordata > Ceratodontiformes > Protopteridae > Protopterus > Protopterus annectens. The sequence goes on from NC_056735.1 coordinate 659,352,997, forward strand.
ATGATGGAACATAGTACAGTTTTGTACCTACCATAAATGTAGATGTTAGTGTTCACACTGCTGCAGTCCAGGTTACCCTCCCTCTGTCCTAGCTGGACTTATCTATACCTTTCTATCCTATACAACCTTTGTGGTATATTTGCTTGTAACTGAAGGTATTGTTTTCTTTTTATATATATATATATATATATATATATATATTTATGATGTCCTTCAAGGATGCATCTGCAGTCCTTACAAATGGGTTGTCCTGTCGTCAGGCAGCCCTTTGGTCGGCCGGATTCCAAAGTCTGGGTCTGGCCTCGGCTGGTGTCGCACTTCACCCGACGTCATAGCGGCAGTTCTTCGGGTATAAAGGCATCAGCCGATGCCATTTTCCTCGGTCTTTCTTGCCGCTTGGCGCCCGAAGCAGAAGCTGTTCGCAAGTGCCGGTCGGTCAGAACCAGAGATTACTACTACAAGTACCGAAGACTTCTAAAAAGCTAAGTACCCCGTTGGGGACTCTTTCTTGCCTCAGCCGATGTCAGAAAAAGTGAATAACTATTTAAATTGTGGGAAACAAATACCTCATAAAGATTTCCACTCTTACTGTTTACCTTGCTTAGGCCCAGACCACGACGTAGCAGCTTGTCTAGCCTGTGCTTCTTTCAACCGACGAACGCTTAGACGTCGGTCTGAATTTGCTGAAGAGTTTTTCGGCTCTGCTTTTGCTTACATTATGCCGTTGGATACTCCGACTACGCAAATTTCTAAAAAACGTAAGGAAAAGGACCGACACTCGCGGTCCTCGGTTTCGGCCGAAACCGCGGTTAAGCCAACCGCGAGTGTCTCGGTTTCGGCTGAAACCGAGTCCACGGTTCTTCCTTCGGCCGAAAGCTTGCCACTTACCGAGGTCTCATCCAGCTTGGCTGAAACTGCTACTGAAATCCCACCTGCTCCTGCAGGTTCACAGGATTTATCAGATACTATCCCTTTGGATATTTCTACTCCTGCACGTGGAGCTGCTAGGCCTCCTGCATCCATGTCGATTAAGGCCTTTTCCAGGGCTAAAGCAGCAAAAACTACCAAAACTGTGCTTGCTAAGAACCCCTCTCACAGGCCCAGTTCTAGTTCACAAATGCTTAGTCTAGCAGAGGATCTCATTTCTTTGATCCGGGGATCCCAACCACATCCAGCCAGGGCCTCTCACCCACCTCCAGAGAAGAGGACTAGAGTAGAGCCCCCTGTGCCAGTTTCTTCAGATGGCTCCTCTGATGAATCAGATAATTCAGACCCTCCAGAGGCCCCTTTTTCTCCTTATGAGGACTCTGATGCAGAAGAGTCCATTCCTTCTGCCTCTCCGCCTGAGGAATTTTCTTTTGGGGAAACCTTGCATGCTATGAGGGAACAATTTCAATGGCAGGGCCAGGATTTTTCAGACTCTAGGAAAAGGCTTAGAACCTTTTTGCATTTGCCACAGCATAGGCCTTTAGCCATTCCTCCAGTACTTACTGTTGTGGATGATGCTTTTAATGATGCTTGTACTGCTCCTGATTCTCTTCCTCCGGCCCCTGCTAAGCCCGATAGGTACTACAGGGTTCCGGACACACATTATCATTTGTATAAGGCCCCTTTTGCAGATCCCGAAACTATCTCCCAGGGACCCAAGGCGGTAGCAGCTTCTTCTACCAAAAACCCCCTCCCCTCTGAAAAGGAATCTAGGGCCTTAGAGAGATGGGGTAAAAAAGTTTACACTTCTGCTACTCTTTCAGCTAGGGCCTTGAACTGTCAATTCCACATGATTCAGTATCAGGAATTTGTTAGACCAATTGACTAAAAAACTGTCCTCGGATGAACCATTAGACAAAAAATCTGTACAGGAAATGGTACATAACATTCAGCAGGTCAGTAATCATTCCTTAAAATGCGGCTATGATGCACTGGAGGCTTCCTTTAGATCAGCCATGACTGGCACAGTGATCAGAAGACATGCATGGTTGAAAGAGCAGTCCTTACCAGACCATGTTAAATCAAAGCTCCTAGATGCTCCCATGGATAAGCTCAATTTGTTTGGCTTCCCTGCACAGCAGGTGCTGAAGAAGGTGGAAGAAAGCAAAATCTGTCCAGACAGTCAAGGATTTCTTGCAGGTCCAGCCTCCAAGGTTTAGCAGGAACTGGCCTTCCAAGAATTGGTCCTTTCCAGACACCTCCAGAGCTCCGAGAGGCAGGAATAGGCGCTCAAGAGGCAGGGGTCAATCCAGAGGTGCCTACAGGGGCCGTCAGTGGCAGGCTAACAACCAGCGAGGTACAGCCACAGATCCAGCCACCACCACTTCCACAGGACAATCACAGTGACTTGGCTCTGGCACCGCCTACCAGGGAACAACTAGAAGCACCCTTAGGCGGGAAGCTAGCCTTATTTTCAGTAAACTGGCATTACATCACAGGAGACAAATGGATTTTACAGACAATAGACCAAGGTTACAGGTTTCACTTCCATACTCTACCAAGGAAGAGAGGAATGCCAAACCTACCTCCAAATCAGAAGACAGAAGCTCTAGAACAAATATCTCACTTACTAAGGATGAGAGCTATAGAAAGGGTACCATCTATGGAACAAGGACAAGGATTTTACTCCAGACTCTTCCTGGTACCAAGAAAAGAAAATCAATGGAGGCCTATTCTCGACCTGTCCGCTTTAAACACATACCTCATTGTTCCAAAATTCAAAATGCTGACCCTACAGCAGCTTCTTCCCATGCTGGGCAAGGAGTCTTGGCTGGTAACTCTAGATCTCAAGGAGGCATACCTGCACGTCCCCATACGACCAAATTGCAGAAGATACCTCAGATTTCTTGCAGGATCAGAGCATTATCAATTCTCAGCATTGCCCTTTGGCTTATCTACTGCACCCAGAGTATTCACGAAATGCCTGGCATCAGTAATTGCTCATTGCAGGCTTCAGGGAATTCAAATTTATCCTTACCTGGACGACTGCCTGTTACAAGCGGACAACAAAAACAAATTAACAAAAGATTTGGAAAGGGTCATTCATCTACTACAAGCCCTGGGATACACAGTCAATATAAAAAAGTCAAGGCTGATACCATCCCAAAGGATAACCTTCTTGGGTGCAGATTTGGACACATCAAAACAAATGGCATTCCTGACAGTAGAAAAACAGGAGCAACTCCCTTTCTACTTCATGGCATTAACAAAGCAGAACCAGCTAACAGCAAGAAAGGTCCTGCAAGCTCTCGGTTACATGGCATCCTGCATAATATTGATTCCACATGCCAGACTACATATGAGAAAGTTACAGTGGTACCTAAGGAATTTATGGTCTCAGCACAAGCACAGCCTAGAAACCCAGATTCCAATAATTCCATGCCTGAAACAAGAATTCCAATGGTGGGCTCAGGCCTGTCAATCAAACAAGGGACTGCCTTTCCACAGCACTCAACCAAGCCAGACCATCACAACAGACGCCTCAGACCTCGGTTGGGGGGCGCACATGCTGGACAAGTGCATACAAGGCTTATGGACTCAAGACCAGCTGCACCTACACATAAATCAAAAGGAAATGCTGGCAGTAAAACTGGCAATTCAGGCATTCAGACCATTTCTTCGACAGGGTCAACTGCTGATAAGGACGGACAACACCACAGTTATGTGGTACATCAACAAACAGAGAGGCACACATTCGTACCCTCTATGCCGGATGGCAATGGACCTCTGGAATGTGGCACTGAGCTTCAACATTCAACTTCAAGCAATTTTTGTGCCAGGAAAAGAAAATATACTAGCAGACATCCTAAGCAGAACTACCACGGATGCCCACGAATGGATGCTGCATCCGGACATCTTCAAAACCATTACAGGGAAATGGGGACTACCAGAAATAGACTTATTCGCATCCCCACACAATCACCAACTGAAAAATTCTGCACAAGGACGTACCACCCACTTGCTTGGAAAGTGGACTCCTATCTTTCAGTTGGAAAAACCTGACAGCATATGCATTCCCACCTCTTCCTTTGATGCACAAGGTGCTATTGAAGATCAAAGAAGACCGTCCAAGGATCATCCTGATAGCTCCAGTTTGGCCAAGGCAACATTGGTACCCATTACTGAGGAGCATGTCTCAGGAACAAATATGGCCTCTGCCCCTAGTTCCCTTGCTGTTAACACAGAACAACTTCAAAACCCTGCATCCAAACCTGAAAACACTGCAACTGGCTGCCTGGAACATTGCATAAGACCAAATAACCCAGATTTATCTCAAAGGGTTAAAGACATTATCTTGGAGGCTCGCAGACCCTCAACAAGAAAAAATTATTCAGCAAAATGGAAAAGATATCTCATTTGGAGTACAGCAAAAGGAGAGAATGTGTCACTGGTAAACATAGCTAACATCCTGGAATACTTGGCAGAGCTCTTCCACAACGGCCTGTCCTATTATTCCATTAAGATTCATGCATCAGCCATTTCAGCAGAATACAACTTGGATCCTCCAGTCTTCTCACATCCTCTGCTCAGGCAGTTTCTGAGAGGAATTAAAAATGTAAAACCACCTAGGAAGCCACCATTGCCAGCATGGGACTTGAACTTTGTGCTAGAAAAATTGACACTACCTCCTTTCGAACCAGCAGTAACAGCAGAATTACAATACTTATCATGGAAAACTGCTTTCCTGCTTGCAATCACTTCAGCAAGAAGGGTATCTGAGCTACAGGCATTAATGGCAGTACAGCCCTTCCTGATCTTCCATCAAGATAGTGTGTCCATGAGAACTAATCCTACTTTTATGCCAAAGGTGGTCTCCAGGGTATCTTTAAATCAAGCTGTCCACCTACCTACATTCTTCCCCAACCCACAGAACAGGGGAGAAAGACTGTTGCATACCTTGGATGTACATAGGCAATTACGTTACTACCTGGACAGGACCAAGAGCAACAGAAAAACTGACCAGCTACTGGTAGCATATGCAACAGGAATGGAAGGGAAAGCAATTTCAAAACAGACAATCTCTAAGTGGATAGGAAATTGCATTAGATTTTGTTACTCCTACCATGGGAAGAAAACTCCAGAAAACATCAGGCCTCACTCTACAAGGGCTACAGCCACTACCACAGCTTTCTTACGAGGAGTGGCTACCAAGGACATTTTAGAGGCTGCTACTTGGAGCTCCGTGCATACATTTGCCAAGCATTATAATTTACCTTTATACTCCAGATCCCGAGCAGGTTTTGCCACTGCTGTTTTGCAAGGGATCTTAACTACACCATAATCTAATTTCTCCTCCTCCCCCAGTTTGGCTATGGTATTCTACCCATTTGTAAGGACTGCAGATGCATCCTTGAAGGACATAGTACAGTTTTGTACCTACCATAAATGTAGATGTCCGATAGGCATGCATCTGCAGTCAGGATTACCCACCCTCCTTCCCTCTGTGTTAATCCTAGGGTATTTGCCCATCTTGTAGCTAGATGGGGAATCTATTATGGTGTATTTGTTTGTATATATGTACATACATGCTTATTTTTTGTTTGCTCTCTACTATTTGGAACCATTTGCATTTATCCAAATTTAGCCTTCCTAGAGGGCACCTGGCATCTGGGGCAAGAAACACTGAGGAAAATGGCGTCGGCTGATGCCTTTATACCCGAAGAACTGCCGCTATGACGTCGGGTGAAGTGCGACACCAGCCGAGGCCAGACCCAGACTTTGGAATCAGGCCGACCGAAGGGCTGCCTGACGACAGGACAACCCATTTGTAAGGACTGCAGATGCATGCCTATCGGACATCTACATTTATGGTAGGTACAAAACTGTACTTTTTATTAGCAATATGTATTGCCTACCTACTTGGGGGCACCTGACATCTGGGGCAAGAAAAACTGAAGAAAATGGCGTCGGATGCATCTTATATACCCCTGGCGCACTGACGTCAGGGAAGAAGCGACAGCAACCAATGCCGGACCAAGACTTTGGAACTCTGGCCGACTGCGGGACCGCCTGACGGCAGGATAACCCAAGTGTAATGACTGCAGCAGTGTGAACACTCGAACATCTACATTTTATGGTAGGTACAAAACTGTACTTTCTCTGTTATATCTTTATCAACAAATGATCCTTTGTTCCTTTTAATTTTTTACTACCCTTTGATCTATTGCCACAATTGAGTTCTTTTCTAAATGACTATCAACCATGTTTGCATCAGTTCCAGTATATAATCTGTATATTTTTGGAAGGCAAGTTATTTGTCTATAGCTTTTAGGGTGGCTTGCAGGTTCACTGTTGAGGAGGAATGTGTTTTTTTCCTGTTGATAACCAGATTGCTGTATGTCATGGATGTGCATATAAATAATTCTTACTCTGGACTAAATCTTTGTGTAAAATTATTAATGCTTTTAGACATAAGTTCTGTACTGCATCTAGTTCTGGAGTTTTAAAATTAGGAGCTTTTCTTAATTTTGTGTCAGCTTCTATGGCTGCTACTTCATCTCACTTCATATCCTGTACATTAGAGCTCATTACTGTTTAATTCTTCTATCTATTCAGCATCTTTTATGTTCAACAGGCTCTTTATTAAATACTTCTCTGAAATGTGCCAATTTCTTCTTTTTGGTGGAGTATCTATTCCTTTTGCTTTGTTTTCCTTACTTTGTACTTTTCCTTTATATTTATTGCATTCAGTCTACGTTTTTCTGCCTGTACTGACATTTTCAGTTTATTATTGGCAATAGTATATGATAAATATTGGTCTGTATTAATACTCAGTGTTGCTTTTACCCATCTAAGTTAGTGTTTTTGATGTTTCCTTTTCTGTACTCTTCTAACAGTGATACTTGTTGTCATAATTGCTTTATAGATTTTTCAGTTTGATGCCTCTATGGTAGCATTTTGCTTTTCATTCCTTCTTTTCCTTTCTTACTCTATATTTTTGTGGTAGCACTTTGTTGTTAGTTTATCTGCACAGTAATGTGTTCTGTTTGTTTTTGTTATTTCACTGAATTTATCGCAATAGTCCTGATTACTGTTTACCATCTTGCATTTTGGGTCGTCTTTACTTTCTGTAATCTATTTCTTTCTTCGATCTTAGTATGTTTATCCATCTCTGTTAAATCAGGCAGGTCTTCCCCTAAATCATTTTCTTTTGGATTGAGTGTCATCTTTGCTCGCGCCTTCCTGCAAGTAATCTTCAAACGGGTCTAGAAAATCCTCCGCTGCCATATCCTCTTCATTTGGTGCTCCTTCATATGGGAGCCCTTTGGCCCATCATTCCGAAATAAACCCAGACTGTTGACTGGAAGGTGTGGTGATCAAACTGAAACTCAGATACTTTGTCCACATAATATAAAGGCAGAATACATTGTAGAAGATGCTGATAGAGGAAGGATCAAAGACAAGAGAAGGTTCAGACTGCAGAGGCAAAGATGGATGTGACATTAAGTAATAACTACAGATTTCCAAGACGCAAAGAAGCAGTTATTGACAGACAGGCCTGACATGCCAAAGTCTTTGAAATAAGGAAGAGCTAAACTCAACTCAGCATTAGCAAAAGTGTTACTATTACACCTACTGTCAAATATATGTAATTATTTATTCCAGATATTCTCACTCTTTAATCATGCAGTTTTCATACTGACTCCTAAAATTCATACTAATTAATTTTTAACATTGAAAATTTTAGTAATTTCTGATTAGTTCTAGTTCAGGTGGGCTGTTGAGCGAGGTATCCTGATTGTATTTAATCTGTCTTCAGAATTTCATATAGAGGGAATATGTACGTCATCTCTGTTTAATACAAAAGAAGCTGCAATGAAGAAGCCTTGCAAAAGAGCCTGCAGTATCGATCCATTCTGTCTGAAATTGGTTTTGATGGTTTGCTTCCTCAGACCTCTGTGCTAACACAAATGCCTTGTCTTCTAGTTGTAGTAGTCGCTCTTGAAATACTGTACGCAAGTCATTACCTTCAGTGCATATGGTATTCTTCTTGATGATGCAAATCAGTGGAAGCCACTTTTGAAATATATCAATGCTGAATTTTATCAGTTACAAATGTATTTAACTTTTGGATATAAAATTCATTAGTTGAGCAGGCTGATAATGCAACATTAGTGATGTTAATTCTACAGGTATAGCTTTGATACAAAATAGTAGAAAAAGGGCAAAGATAAACATCAGGCGGCAGGGCACCCACTGTGTTTTGAGGAAAGTGTTTTTTAACCTCTGAAACAGCCAGTAATAGTAGTACACTCTGCAGTAGGGGATCATTACTTCTGGTTACTCAGTGATCAAGCATTTATGTAGCAGTCTGACCATTTGAAGTCTTGATATTACAGTTACTTCTTGCTGGCAGCCATATTTTGAGACATCCCTGATGTTGTTAAACTGTATAAATGATAGATATGGAAGTAGTATAATCCATATGGGCATAAGTAGTCTTAGCTCATTCTTTATATCATTTTAAGGCCTTGTGGAGCTTTTCAGTGCATTAAATGTTTCAGGTTGGTGTTGGTTATTGTAAGATTCTCCCTTCCTCTGGGTTGGAATGTTACGTATTACACAGGGCTGCCAAATATAGTAGCATGTTGTGTAGGTGGTGCTGCCGCCAACAAGAAACAAGGGTAATCCCCACTGTGGGTGGGAGCATATGGTGTAAGGTATTTCCCTGTGGGTGGTCTATAATTTACCCTTTTTAAATGGGTCAGATTCCACTTTAATGCCCTGAAAGATGTTATTCAAACATTCAATACATATGGAATACTCAAAATATTTCACTTTGCTGCACAAAAATATTACTTCTGCAAAATCACAATAATAAATGACAGCAGTCTGTCATTTTCACCTACAGACAGCCCCTGTATCTAGCAGTCTACAATTATTTTCTTGTCCGTGTACAACTCTGACTGTAATAACATAAAATAAATGGTAACGTCTGTACAGTGATATTTTAGTTCCATGTTACACAAATACACAGCTGCTTGACGGCCACCACACTAATGTACTAGCCCTGCAAAGCTGCCCACTGCCATATCTGGTTGCCAGTCATGATTAAAAAAATAATTCTCATTGTTCTACCTCCGCTATTGTGCTGTTCTATACTGTGTGACCATCCCAATTAATATTCATGGGCTTTTCCCTCCTTTCTATTCCAGAGATTGGATAAATTGTGGAGCTGAAGGAGCAGAAAGCTTCATAAATTGGTCAGATGCTTTCCTTTCATAGGATGATACAGCTGCTTTGAAAAGGAGCGCACCACAGGGTGTTTACTTTGGGTCTGTATCATATGAGAGAATCACACAAATTGTGAACGCTCATAATATCGAACATACCGGACCTCAATCTTCCTATTGTGGGGGGCTGCACCCCCCCCAGGCTAAATATATATTCCAACTCCGAGATGACACTACAATGAGAAAAGGGCAAATATCCCATTCTTCACGGTACCGCGATCTCAGAAAAAGCACTTTGAGGTCTGGTGTGTTCTTTATTATGAGCGTTCGCAATTTGTGGGATTCGCTTATATGATATAGACCCGTTTACTTTTTAAGTAAAGACAGATGTTTGTTTGCTTAAAAAAAGTTAGTTTGCAATACTCTTGTTCAAAGCATCTGCAGCTGTGGAATTCTACTGGCTATGTGTCCCCTGGAGCTATGGGCTCTGTGGAGTTGCCCATTTAACCCTATTATCCGCCATTGACTGTATCTCCCAAAAAATCATGTCACCATACAATTTTCACAAACCATCATGCATCTAGACATGCGTGCAAGTTTAATGGAGTAATTCTGTCTCAAACGTCTGGGGCACTATTCCACCCATTCCTGGAAAGTACTCCATTAAGTGTTTAATTTTTATTCCATCCCTACTAACTATTCATTTTTTCTGACCTGTAGTGTTGTATAGAGGACAGGAAAGGGAGGCAAGAACCAGGAATCCCACCTGTCATTCAGTGGTATTAGGGATTTTTATATGATTGTAATGCATACCATTGTTGACCAGAATGTACAGTGCATGTTATGCTTGACCCAGTGTAGGTGTTTATTACCTGTCATTGTATCTAGTGTTCATGTGGAACCCTGGTGGGCTTGTATGGCCAAGTCCCTAGATACATGTGCTTCAGTCCAAGCATGTTCCACCAGAGGCTAATCAGATGGACAGATCAGTGTCTGTTAGTCTGCACTCATTCACTCCAGCATTCCTTGGCATGGTCCTCTTTCTCTTGGACCACTAATTTGAATGTGAATCATTTGGGACTTAATCAGAACCCAAAACTTGTATGTCATGGAACTGGTTTTAATTCTTAAATTTCACCATCTGCTTTTAAAAACATTAGTGTTTGTTTAATTCCATAATGTGCAGTCTCCCATTATTAGACATTGTAGGTTACCTAGTCTTTCTTGCTTTTCTTCCTAATGTAATGAGAACTGTAACTTAAAACTAAAGTACTTCAATTTTCCCTCTCTGTATACTTTTTGCTTAAGACTTTCTCCCAGATCTTCATTTATTTATCCAGAGATTTCACCCCTTCTGAGACATGGTTTCAGTGTGCAGACACAGCAAGTTCAGCATATCGTTTTTGTATACCTTGTATGAAGACTTCTGTTCTTGGCACTTGAGAAGTCCGCTAGTTGTTTTTTGTGGCATATGTCATTTACTGTTTTAATTCTGCTATGATATAATTATTGCTGATATGTTATGGAAATGATTTTCTAATGCAGGTCGATATGTTGGGTTAGGTAGATGGATTAATATATTGTTTGCTACTTGCATTGCTTGGTTACTCATATTTAGGAATAGAATGGCGACAACCAACCTTGACACTTGAACTAAGAGCATTTGAAATAAGCAGTCCACAGTTTCTAGTGATGGAATGGTTTAAATGTCTGCCTAATGTATTCAATCAGTAATTTAAATGTTTGTTACCTGTTATGATAATGTCATGTTACCCCCCCCCCCCCCGGCCAGGTGTTCTCTACTTAACTGTAAACATACTAAGATGTTCTGATCTTTTAGAATAATTAGGTGAATAGTCTCCGTTTTTCTTCAGGTATTAGCTTTTTCAAGTTTGATTTGTACTTTTAGTGTAAAGTTTGTCCAGACTACAGCTGAACTTCCCATAGTGGGACTTTCTGGAGCACTCTGGAAATGACGCTCCAGCAGATTTAGCCGTATGTCTCTAAAGCTGCTTTTTACTTCAGCCATCACCAAACAAATGCACCTGCAGGGAAATGTCCTCCTAACAGCCTGAACCTGAACCCCTTTGCAGATGTTTAGTTTTTTTTGTTTGGTTTTCGCACATTGCATAATTGTGAAATAAATTCACATATTGTTGCATATAGTATGAGAAGGACATCATCTGCTTTAGCAGATGCAGCTGTTGAGAACATTTCCCTGAATAACTGAAAAAATACATTGATGGAGGCTGTGTTAAATGAATCTGGCATCCTTATAATAGGTGGTTATATGGTAGCATCCTTGCAGTATGCACTACTGATTGCAGAAAACTTGTATAGCCCATTTGCTGTCCCTTTTCATGGAAATGAACTTTAGCTTGTTAATTTTTGATGGAGGAAGGATTAGCATGTAGGCTTTGTTTTGGCAAATAGTACTGATGTACTTTATCATAAATTAATGCCAGCCATGTATTTAGACTACATTTTATGAAGTTTTGTGAGATGTGAATAAGGCAGTTGCTGCATGCATTATATATGGCCATTGCTAGCATTTTGTGAAATGCCTTTTTTGATTTAAAATTCATAGGTAGGTACTAGGCTATCTGCCCAAAGGCATTTATAAGCCTAGCCGGAATGTGTTGGCTTACACCACCCCCTTAGATTAGTTCCCTGTGCCTCTGTCCAGCAGAGCCATTGAAGTGATCCCCGGGGTATACTTTCAGTTTCCCATCCACTCGTCAAGGTTTCTCTTGAAGAGGGTTAGAGAGAAGCTCTGTCTAATGTAAATTGGAATCTTGTTCCAGTGCATGGAAAGTCTCTAGGACAGGAATCTATCCCTCCAGCACGTCCTATTTATTGTTGTGGCGAGGTTTAGATTCCTAGAGCGTGTGGCTCAAGGGGATATGGTTTTCTGTAGGTGAAGCATGTCCATCAATTCTGGGTTGGACATGGCCTTGTATATCGGGCAGCGATCACCTCTGAGTAGGCGGTATGAAACAGAGTACAGCTGGAGTTTCTTCAGTCGAGCTGCATAGGGCACCTGTTTGAGGCCAGTGATTCTCTTGATGAGGTACTTCTGTGGTCTTTCCAGCTGTTGCAGGTGTCTTGTAAGGTACATCCCAAATGGGACATTGTACTATATGATGGGTCTGATGAGTGATGCGTAGAGGGGCAGAATGACCTCTTTTGATCTGGATGCAAACCCTTTTGTGATTAGGTGGGCCACATAGAAGGATTTTTCTAACCACTTTGGCAATGTGATTGTCAAAGGAGAGGTTGCTATCTACTTGGGTCCCCAGATCCCTTATTATGTCTTCCGTATTTAAGGGGCTACCACTTATGTGGTAGTTTGTGTGTACTATGTTTTTCCAAAGGGGATGACTATGCACTTTCTGGCATTTAGCTTGAGGCCATGGTTTTGACACCAGGTATCTGTCTCAGGGAGACCCTTTTGGAGGATGTTGGTGTCAGCCGGAGAGTCGGTTATAGCGCCTAGTTTGCAGTCATTTGCGAACTTCGTCAGCCATAGTCGTTCTGTGCTAGCCTGTACCTCTGAGAAGTATATGCTGAACAGAAGAGGTCCTAGGACTGAGCCCTGGGGAATGCCACTTGTAACTGGTTTAGAGTCGGACCTAGTTCCCGTAACTCTTACCATGTAGGTTCTGTCTGTGAGCCAGTTGGCAACCCATCTCGTGACGTAGCGGTTTATGTTCAGGCTGGTGAGCTTGTCTATAATACCTGAATGGGGAATGGCGTCGAAGGCCTTTGCAAGGTCTTGGTAGGCTGTGTGGGACCACCTTTCCCCCTCGTCTATACCCTTGGTACCTGTCTCAAAAAAGTCCACCAGGTTTACGAGGCATGATCTGTCCTTAACAAAGCCAAACTGGGTAGGGTCCAGTATTTGGCGGTTCCCAATGTCTCTGTTAATGAGATCCATGATGATGCGCTCCATACCCTTTCAGGCCAAGCTAGTCAGGCTTATGGGGTGATAGTTCCGAGAGTCTGTTGTGGCTCCACCTTTGTGGAGCGGAATAACCATTGCTGTGAGCCACTCTATGGGCACATAGCCCATGGAGAGGTTGAGTTTGAACAGTGTGTTTAGGTGAGGGGTTAGTTCATCTTTGAGCTTGTGTAGGATGCAGCCTGGGACACCATCCGGTCCCATTGATGCTGTGTTTTTGGCTTTGGAGAGGGCTGTTTTAACCTGATTGTCTGTGATTTCAGAGGCACTACATTCTTCTGGTATGGTTATGGGTCCTTTTGGGGGTGAGAGGGGGGGGTGAAGTTTGCATTGAACCTGTCTGCTAGGATGTTGGCGATATTGGTCGGTTCAGTGTATTTTGTGCCTTTCTGCAATAACTCCGAGCAGATCTGAGAATTGCCACTTAGATTCTTGACATAGCTAAAGAATGCCTTGTGGTTATTTTTGGCATCCTTGGCAATTTTTCTTTCGAAGCTAGCCTTGGATGATTTTATGAGGGATCGTAGTTTCCTGCTGATGCTGATCAGGGATGTCTTCCCTTCTTGGGATTTTACTCTTTTCTGTACTAGTTTCCTCCTCCTATTGTATAGCTTGTTTTTTATGGCAGGGGACCACCAGACTGGTTTCCTTTTCTTGGAGGAGTGAGTCTTGGTTTTGCTTGGGATAGCATGATCCATGCATTCATATAGGTGCCCATAGAGTACATTTGTAAAGGATTTTGCAGCTTGGACAGTGTTATAATTTAGCATGAGGGCTTTGAAACTTTCCACCTCGGTCTTAAGTAACGTGAAGTTTGCTTTTGAAAAGTTTTTCACGGTGGTTTCTTTGACCAGGGGTGGAGGCAGAATGTGGATATCCAGAGTGATTAGTTTATGGTCAGATCTAAACAGCGAGGGGTGACCTCCGATGTGGAACACCGGTCGCCCATGTTGGTGATGACCAGGTCCAATATGTTGTCACCTCTGGTGGGAGTGTTGAGCAGTTGATCCAGGGCATTAGAGTTTATAAATTCTAGGAAATGTTGGGCAAGGGAGTATGTACTTGAGTAGTTCTCCCAGTTAATGTTTGGGTAATTGAAATCACCCAATATCAGGGTGTTTGGTAGGACCTTTGTTCCCCAGTGTTTCCAGAAATGTGGAATGAGGGTTTTGGGACATGGTGGGTGATCTGTAGCAAGCTACAATTTGGATTGCAGTTTTGCCCATTGTTAGTTGCACATGGATGATCTCTGAGGCATCGTGCTGTGCCACTAACCTGGAGGTGTGGGTATCCTTGATGAATATGGATACACCCCCACCTTTTGTATTTTGGTTTGGGTTTTGTGGCCGAAATGTTTGGTATGATTTGTAGCCTGGTAGTGCTGGGGTGCTCTCTGGAGCCTTAAACCAGGTTTCTGTTACTCCACATATATCGATTTTCTCCATACTGAGGAGTGCCTCATTGCATGCATTTTGAGGTTTAGACTTCTGGCATTGAGTAGCATTGCCCTCAGTTTTTTGTTACTTGTGCTATTTACGGTAGTGTGTGTCTTTTGAGCCTTGCCTAAAAAAAGGCATTATGGGGGTGGCAAGAGCCTTGGCCAGTATTCAAAAACCTAAGGGTGACAGGTGCAAGCCATCTCTAGCAAAGCAGTGCGGCTTGTTGAGCATGTCATCCCAGGCTGACAGATACTAGAGCCCCTTTGAATGATACCAGAAACTTAGCCAATTGTTGAAATCGGGAATTCTTTCTTTATACCGTGGTATCATTCTTGGTGAGGGCAGGATGCTACTCAGGGTCAAGGTCATACCGGCCTGGGCTACGTGATCAGAGAGCTCTTCCATGTCTCTCTTCATGTAGTTCAGGGAGGTACGGCTCAGGTCATTCACACCAATGTGGACAATGAGAGAGTCATATTTGTACATGTTCTGGAGTGACCTGAGTGCTTGTGTTATGTGGCGGATCCTGGCACCCGACAGGCAGCTAACAGTAACCTTCTCCTTGTTCAGCCTAGTGAGTGGGGGGACTCTATTACTAGTGTGTTGGCTATGTTATCTTGCTTATTCTAGTTCAGAGTTTTTCAAATGGCGAGTCCAGAGTCCCTCTGAAAGCAGAAGCCAGTCCTAAAAATGTTATGCACTTAAGATATTTATTAATTGGTGCTGGTGTTACAGGGCTTTAAGTAAAATGCAGAGGGATAGGTAAATCAGGATAATAAAAAGCCAAAGAGTGGTTATTGTAACTGTGTGTATTTGAGGGGATTAGTCATTTATACTATGTGGAACCTCAAAGTATATATTGTTTTATATTTAGAGGAAGTAGTTTAAGGAATTTTGTGTAGTTGAGGGATCTCCACAGTAACGCAGTCCAAGACTCCTTGCCCTAGAGGTGTTTCTTTTCTTATCACTGTTTTTGTCTTTTTTGGCATGGCTTTAAATTGTATTGCCCTTCATTTGCAGTGCATTGTCTAGTCTTTAAAGTTTACTACCTTGTCTGCAGTTTACCATTACTTGTTTGAATTACATAAATGAGCATCCTAATTACCTGTGATTTTTTTTTTTTTTTTTTTTTTTTGCAAGCCGAAAGCTCTCTTGAAAACTGTGTAATTTTTTCATTGACTTAATTCCAGCTACAGTTGTGCTTTTAGTGTTTTGTATTAAAGAAAATATTCACCTTATTCTTCTATTTTCTTTTCAGTATAGTAGTGTTTGATATAGTTTTTGGTTTCATTTATTTGTAAACATTGCAGTACTTGTTGTCTTGTGCTTGGAGGATCAGATTGTCAAAATAATCTTGTCTTCTTTCAGTTTGTGCTGCATTGCACCAGTTCTAGCTGCAAAAGTGATTCCTGGGGTAGAGGTCACGGTAGGGCATGAAGAGGAAGAAGGCGGAAAATGGCCTTATGCAGGAACAGTGCAAGCCATCAAATCTTTTGGAGGAAAACACTGTGTGAAAGATGTTAATATATCCTTTTGAAATATTACATGGCTTTATTATACTTGTGTGCTTTTCTTTGAGAATAGAAGTTGAAGCTAAGTGTTTAAAAAACTGCATTGCAACATTACTTGTGATGTAACAACCTAAACTGTTTCATTGTTCTAACTGACATGAAACTTCAACTGTAGCGAAATACTGAATCAGATTTTTGATTCCCCTGAAAAAAGTCTGGGTTGAAGGAGGTTGTACACCACTGACGTCTGTATCAGAGTTGTCATGTGATAAATTTGAGTACTCCATTTGCTGTCTGTAGCGTAGTCCATGATGGTGATTCCATAGAAGAGCAGCTTAATTACAGGCTTGCTGTCACTTTGTGGATTTTGAGTGGTCTGTCGAGTGCACTACCTTACCTTGTTAAAACTTTTTTTGTTAAAGCACATTGTTACATGCTGCCAAAACCGTGCTCCTTGTGCCCCAAAGGGAGTAGTATCTCATGTTATGGACACCATGGCAGGACAGAGAGTCTTTATCCTTTTGCATATACATTGTGGAATGTCCTAATTGTATCAGTGATTGGGTTTATCTTGCCTTCTGATTTGGCATTTTTCCTTTCTTTTTTGGATGCTTATGCTGTTTGCCTGCAGTGCACAGTGTATCAAAAAATGCATCAGGAGGGTACCCCTAGCGCCTGAACTTGTATGATTTGTGCTGTTCATACAGTTTGGAACTCTATCCTGACTCATGTCTGTGGAAAATTCCAATGTTTATTTAAATGTAAATAGACTTCTGAGTGTCCCTGTAACCATAAGATAAACTGCAAGACCTGCACGTACTGTCTTTGAGAGGAGCTGCTGCTCAGAGAAATGCTTTTCTCTACCTCATAATCAGTGGAATAGCAATGGTTGAAGGAATTTCCTATATGCCACCTCATGTCTTCACTGGCACACTGCCATAAGGCCAAAGAAATGTTGCTTAAGCATCAGTCAAGTTTACTTTAAAGATAAGTACATTACTGAAGAAGGCATCCAGTCTCTAATTATGGTGTGCTTTTACTTAAATAGGTAAAGCTTGCACTTGTGTAACTTTTCCACTTTGGACAATAGAACTTGAGGAGGTTACTGTCTTCTCTCACCCTTAAAGGATATCTCTTGGATGTAGTAGACATGTTTACTCCCTACTGATTGACCACAGCCCACTAATGACTGGCCTTATTCCAGGAAGCAACGCATTGAGTCACAAAGTCATGGCTGTGCAGTATGTGACGCCAGGGGCACTCTTCTGAGGTTCAAGCAGGGACCAAAAGGGCAGATTGTGGAATGTCCATTGGGTCTTCCAGCCAGGGTTGCCACTTATCTGTTTTTTTTTTTCTAGACCATCAAGCAATCAAACTGATTATCTTGTAGTTCTGAAAACACAGAACAAACTCTGGTATTCTTTTTTAAAAAGCAGACTGAGTTTGTAAAATCTCAGCTGCTATTTAAGAAGAGCATCGCTAATGCAATGTGATTGATTGACAATCCAGGAAAAGAGGCTGTTCTTCCTTCCTTTGGCAAGCCTATGATGTCACAAAATGGGCAGGAAGTTGGCAGGGAGAGGACTGGGGATAGGCAGGGTTAGGGAGGTACAAGGAGGTGTGGCTTTGGTCCTTCATAATCCTGCTCATCCCTTTAAAGGCATTTTGCATCTTGTCCCACTTTTGAGGAAACTCCTCCTTCTATGGGATTTGAACTTCATGACTGTATGCCCTGCATGTTTCTCATTCACTTCAGCCAGTTCCTTAGTATAGGGTTACCACCTGTCCCTCTTTGTAAAGAACACTCTCACTTTGGGCGGTTGTGTCCTGTGAAAAAAACTAAACCATGGCAAGTGTCCTGAGATCTTAAGACAAAATGTATTCATGTTTTCTTTAATGGTTGCATAAAACAGTTGTTTTGTATCTGAAGCACACAAACATTATATCAGCTTAAGCAACTCAAATGCTACAAAAATAAGCTTTTATTTTGGCAAAATTGAAGATGTTCATGTTTCACTGTTGCGGTCATTACACTTGGGTTATCCTGCTGGCAGGCTACCCGCAGTCAGCCAGAATTCCAAAGTCTAGGTCCGGCGTCGGTTGCTGTCGCCTCTTCCCTGACATCAGTGCACTAGGGGTATAAAAGATGCAACCGACGCCATTTTCTTCAGTCTTTCTTGCCGTGTGGTGCCCGAAGCAAAAGCAGTTGGCAAGTGCCAGTCTGCCGACTCCTGAGTTTTTCGAAATTGAGTTTCAGAACCGAAGTCTTCAATAAAGCTAAGTACCCCATTGGGGAAACTTTTTTCTTGCTCCAGACTGATGTCAGTAAAAGTTAATAATTGTATTTCTTGTGGGAAGCAAATACCTCATAAGGACTTTCACTCGTGCTGTATTCCTTGTCTAGGCCCTGACCACGATGTTACTAGTTGTCGGTTTTGTGCTAGATTCAACAAACGCACTATTAAACGTTGTTTTGATTTTGCTTTACATTATTTTGGCTGAAGGTTTAACTACATAATGCCATCGGAACAACCGACAACCGGAACTTATAAAAAATGCAAGGGCAAAGAAAAGTACAGGCATCCGAGGTTCAAAACCGACGACGAAGCCTCCTCTAGGCCAGTCGCCGGTTCTCAGTGAGGCGCTTTCACAGCCCCTGACACCTGCTACCTCAGAGCCACAGGCCATATCCGAAGGCCACGTGGAGACACTTGAGGCCTGTGGAAACTCCAGGTATCGGGCCTGCGGAAACTATTCCCTTAGATGGGTCCGGAGCTGCTGAGCAGGCATCAGCTTCTGAGGGTGTTTTCAGACCTTTACACTTACTATTAAGTCCACTACAGCAGCCAAGGCAAAGTCAAAAACACCTTTAAAGACAAGGAAACAAGTACAGCATTCTCCTGGACAGTCATCCATGCCACAGAAACAGATGCTTAAAATGGCCGAAGACCTAATTACCTTAATCAGGGGTTCCCATCCCCCTCCTGACAAAAGGCCTAGGCAAGACACTGACTATGATTCCTCTGACCAAGTTTCTATTTCCTCTGATTCTTCTTCTGGTCAGGGATATTCTCTCCCTCCCTATGAGGACTCTGATGCAGAAGAGTCTGTACCTTCAGCCTCTCCGCCTGAGGATTATTCTTTTGGGGAAACCCTGCACACCATGAGGGAGCATTTCCATTGGGAGAGCCAGGATTACTCAGAATCCAAGAAAAGGCTCAGAGACCTTCTTTTATTGCCTCAACACAGGTCCCTGGCTATTCCCCCTGTGCTTGATATTGTTGATGATGTTTTCTCTGAATCCAGTCTGTCTCCTGATTCTTTAGTCAAGCCAGACAGGTATTACAAGGTCCCTGACTCTCATAAATTTCTTTACAAAAACCCTGCTGCAGACCCAGAAACAATTTCTCAGGGTCCTAAAGGGGTTAAGGCTTCCACTGCTAAAAATCCTGTCCCCTCGGATAGGGATTCCAGAGCTGTGGATAGATGGGGGGAAAAAGTTTACACTTCTGCCACTTTAGCTGTAAGGGCTTTAAATTGCCAGTTTCACATGCTTAAATATCAACAGTATCTCATGTCCTTGTTAAACAGAAAATGGTTACAAACTCTGAAAGTCCTGACAGTAAGGAAATGCAGGATTTATTGCATGCAGCTGAACAAGTGTTAAAGCATACTCTACAATGTGATTTTTGGTTCATTAGAGGCTTCTTGTAGAGCCGCAGTTACAGGCTCTGTCATGCGAAGGCATGCTTGGTTGAAAGAACAAAGTTTACCTGAACATGTTAAAGTAAAATTATTGGATGCTCCACTACAGCATGATACTTTGTTTGGTGTTAAGGCAGAAGAGGTGTTAAAGAAAATGGAGGATAAAGCAAAATCAATGCAGACAGTAAAGGATTTCTTACAGGTTCAACCACCTAGGTTTAGCAGAAACTGGCTTTCAAAAAATTGTTCCTTTTTGGTGTCAGACAGGCCACAAAGAGGCAGATGCAGATGCCCAAGAGGCAGATCTCAGCCCCAAGGCTCCTACAGACCTAATCAATGGGGTGCTTCTACCCCCAAAGTTGGAGAAGACAAATCACAACCTTACAGGAAACAGTCCCAATGACTTCCCTCTACAAATGCCAAGCACTTACCTTTTGGCAACACCCCTAGGGGGAAAGCTAGCACTTTTCCTCAAAAAATTGGCACATAATCACCCAGGACAAATGGATACTGAATATTGTTTCTCAGGGTTACAGGTTCCACTTTCACACCCATCCAAAATCAAAAGGTATGCCGGACCTGCCACAAAACCAATGGGCAGAGGCACAAAAACAAATTGCTGCTCTCGTGGACATGGGAGCTATTCAACGAGTACCACAGCAAGAACAGGGACAAGGATTTTACTCAAGACTTTTCCTAGTACCCAGAAAGGACAAAGCCTGGAGACCAATACTGGACTTGTCAATCCTAAATACTTTCCTGGATGTTCCAAAATTCAAAATGTTAACACTACAGCAACTTCTACACATGCTGGGCAAGAAGGCTTGGCTAGTTACTTTGGACCTCAAGGAGGCATACCTGCATGTCCCAATCAGACAATCTTGCAGAAGATACCTCAGATTCATAGCTGGCTCAATGTATTACCAATTCTCTGCACTGCCCTTTGGCTTATCTACTGTGCTCAGGGTCTTCACAAAATGCCTGGCACCAGTAGTTGCATTTTGCAGACAAAAAGGAATTCAAATATATCCCTACTTGGACGACTGCCTTATTCAAGTAAAGAGCGAGGACATTCTTCTAAAGCATCTGGCATTTGTAAAAAGATTACTAATTTGCCTAGGGTACACAGTAAACGAAAAGAAATCAAAACTAGTGCCCTCTCAAGAGATAATATTCCTGGGTGCAAGCTTAAATACAACTGCCCAGCTGGCTTATCTCACGCCAGACAAACAAAGGAAACTGACTCATTGCTTTCAAATGATGGCAACAAAGACCCAGCTCCCTGCAAGAAAAATTCTGCAGGCCCTGGGCTTCATGGCGTCCTGCATTCTACTAATTCCATATACAAGACTGCATATGAGGAAACTACAATGGTATCTAAAAAGTGTTTGGACTCAGCATTGCCACAGCCTGGAAACAATCATAGCTTTAATTCCCTGCCTACAGCAGGAGTTGCGATGGCGGTCCCAGGCCTGTCACCACAACAAGGGACAGCCTTTCACCTTACCCACAGCCAGGCAGACAATAACAAATGCATCGGATTATGCCTGGGGGGCACATATGGCAGGAAAATGTATTCAGGGCACGTGGCCCAAGGAACAAATGCATCTTCACATCAATCAAAAAGAGATGCTAGCTGTACAGAATGCCCTGACAGCTTTCAAGGACCTACTACATCCAGGATAACTATTAATAAAGACAGAAAATACCACTGTTGTGGTACATAAACAAGTAAGGGGGCACACATTCCTACCCCCTCTGCAGGCAAGCCATGGTTTTGTGGAACACAGCACTGACCTATTAAGTACATCTGCATGCACAATTTCTGCCAGGAAAAAAAAATACACTGGCAGACGAACTAAGCAGAAATCTCATGGATCCTCATGAATCGAAACTAAATCCACAGGTGTTCAGCATAACAGGGAAATGGGGACGCCCAGGCATAGATCGTTTTGCCTCCCCTCACAATTGCCAACTACAGAAATTCTGCGCAAGAACTTATCACTCAAGCATTGAAAGTGGATGCTCTATAATTCAGCTGGAAAACCCTGACAGTTTATGCCTTCCCTCCACTGCCTCTTCTTACCAATGTGCTCCTAAAAGTCAGACGAGAGGTCAAAGATGATCCTGATTGTCCCAGACTGGCCACACCAGCACTGGTACCCAATCCTAAAGAACTTGTCTCAAGGCCCAGCCTGGCCTTTACCTCAAATTCCTCATCTTCTGACTCAGCAAAACAGTCAGATTCTGCACAGTCAACTCAGAACCTGAAATCTGGCAGCATGGCAGATAATGTAGCCACTCAGACTGCGCCTCTTTCTAAAGCCGTTATGGATGTCATTTTAGAAGCCAGGAGGCCCAGCACTAGGAAATCTTATGCAGAAAAATGGAAGAGATTCTGTGCTTGGAACCAGGCATGAGGGCTCGAACCACTTGCTCCAAATATACCTCAGATTTTACAATACCTAACTGAGATGCTGGACAAAGGCCTATCCTTCTCATCAATTAAGATCCATGCCTCTGCCATTTCAGCTCATTACAATACAGAACCTCCTATTTTTTCACATCCTCTACTAAGACAGTACCTCATAGGGGCAAAAAACATAAGAGTCCCAGGGAGAGCACCAATACCAACTTGGAATCTCAATTTTGTTTTAGAAAAGCTCACACTGCCTCCTTTTGAACCAGCCAGCACAGCTGATATAAAATTCTTATCATGGAAAACTGCTCTGCTCCTAGCAGTAACTTCAGCAAGAAGAGTCTCAGAGTTACAGGCATTAATGGCTGTGGAACCTTTCATCATTTTTCATCAGGACAGGGTTTCTCTTAGGACAAACCCAACATTCATGCCAAAGGTGGTTTCCAATGTGACTCTTAACCAAACCATTCATTTACCAACTTTCTACCCAAACCCACAGAATAAAGGGGAGAGACTTCTGCACGCTTTGGACATACACAGACAGCTACGATTCTACTTGGACAAAACAAAAGCTTTCAAAAAAAAACTGAGCAACTGTTTGTAGCCTATGCTGCAGGATCACAAGGAAAGCCTATCACAAAGCAGACAATTTCAAAATGGATAGGACACTGCGTTCGCTTCTGTTATGCACAACATGGCAAATCAGTGCCTAAGGGCAATAGGCCACATTCTACCAGAGCAGCAGCCACTTCAGCAGCCTTTCTCAGAGGAGTACCAACCAAAGACATTTTAGAAGCTGCAACTTGGAAGTCCATGCACACTTTCACCAAGCACTACCATTTACCTCTCTACTCTAAATCCAGAGCAGCCTTTGCCACTGCAGTTCTGCAGGGCCTGGTAGCCTCTCCTAATCCTATTTAGACCCAGCCGCCCAACCTCAGCTTTAGGAATCAACCCAAGTGTAATGACTGCAACAGTGAAACACGATGAACATAGTACAGTTGTGTACCTACCATAAATGTAGATGTTCGAGTGTATTCACTGTTGCAGTCCAGGTTACCCACCCACCATCCACCTTTTTCATTGCTGGGACTTTACTGTACTTCTCAACTCTATACAACCTATGTGGTGTATTTGCTTGTAGATGAAGGAAATGTTTATATTAGTGCATGCATGCTTTTTGGCATAACATATTCTTTTCAGCCTTCCTGTCTGGGGGCACCTGACATCTGGGGCAAGAAAAACTGAAGAAAATGGCATCGGTTGCATCTTTTATACCCCTGGCGCACTGACGTCAGGGAAGAGGCGACAGCCCTAGACTTTGGAACTCTGGCCGACTGCGGGTAGCCTGCCAGCAGGATAACCCAATTGTAATGACTGCAACAGTGAATACACTCAAGCATCTACATTTATGGTAGGTACACAACTGTACTTTCTGTCCTTTGCAATGGCTATGAGCATGTTTTGTCCTGCAGATCTCACATTTCTATAAAACCTGTCCTATTTCGAGCATTTGAAGAGGTGGCAACTCTACCTTAGTATTGAAGTTTGTCTTGTAGCTGAGAGGAACTTAGAGCTTCATACTGTTGTTTTTACAGAACCAAAGCTGTTCATTCTAATGGATTGTGTCCTCTTGGACCAACCCAGAATTCAGCCCACAGATTATTTCTGAGTTGTTCTGAGCCAGCCCATTCATCACCTTTTTTTTCCCATAGGTGTGGAAACCTAGGCCTGGATTTGAATTACAAGCTGAAGTTCTACCTGTAGTGGGTTCATGAGTTTAGGAAGACTGAATAGATGTGCATCTCCTTTGTTACTGCACATGAATGACTAGCAGCTGCTAGTCAAACCGCTTTTTATGTGGTTTGCCAGTTGCATTATCTTTTGCCATCAGCTGTCTTGGTACTTATTGAAAAAGGCAGCTAAGAGGCATATGTGGAAGTGTGGCTGCTCTCTTAGCTTGCTTTAGGGATATGGTCATTAGACATCTGTACTGTGGTCAGTTATTCTGTCAGACTTTCACCAGACATGATCTCAACTGTGCTTGTAAGAGGGGGGACCTTGTTGGATGCTTTGTTCTTCAGGGCTCCACCTTCTGATCCTTTGGACCTTTGGCTGCCCTGTGGTTCCTTCCACCCCTGTGGAGTTGCTTTTTGGGGTCAGCCCTGTGGAAGACTCACTAAACAGGGATATTCTGATAAGACAGATGTGTTCTTAACCATTTCATTTAATCTACAAAGGGGACTCCTTTGGTGGGTTCTGGATACCTTTCTGTTGCCCTTTGTTTGGGAGGCCTATTCATCCATCCTCTGATTTAGGAGTTCCCTATAAATAATTCTGGCAGTCTGTACTTGTCTATCATTTGTGAACAGTGTTTTGAATTTTTCCTTTTATTTCCAAGAAATGTGCTCACCAGTGGCTTGGCCTGCCTCCTTAATAAGGCATGTAAGTGCCTGATATGAAGGCAGTTAATAAGGTAACACTACAAAAACCATAGGAAAGTAAGAATAAAAAAGCCATGTGAAAGTTTACTGACTGAAGCTGAACTGGCTAGTTAAGGAGCTTAACCATGGCCCTGTGTTTGTGTGGAAGATGGAAGGCTTATATAGGTGAATTTATTGACAATGTATAAGACACCAACTTCAAACTTAAAAGAAAATGAAAAATGTAGAATAGTTATTTTCAGGTCTGTTGCAGAAAAAGAGACTGAAATTGGTGGTAGAATTACAGAGAGAGGGGCGTCTCTTGTTTTTTCTCCAAGAAGAGTTGTAGTGTTGCAAGAACCTTCCAAGAAGGAGGGCTGGATGTGCAGAAAAAAGTAATAGTCCTATCTGATGGTGTAGATTTGGAAGGCTGTTGAAGCCAAACAGAAATATGTATTGAATGCTAATAAAGGTCTGGTTTTGATGTAACTGCTTCATGATGTGTTTAGTGTGAAGCCAAGTCATTTTAAATCAGCAGTGTCATATAATTGTGCTGCCTCATGGATTGTTGTATTTATGCTTTCCTTACAGAATATATAAAATAAGTACATTTTATAACTAAGAAATGGGATGTCGTGCGGTTTATATCTTTAAAAAGAATTGAAAATACAATGCAGTCTGACAGATCAGCATAGAGGGAAAAAGTTTGTGAGTTGCTAACAAGCTTCATTCTACAGTCAACCATTTTATTCCCTCAGTCTCCATTTGCCTGCTGTGTGATTCTGAGCAAGGCACTTAACCAGACAGTAGTCCCAGATTACCCCTGGAGAAGCTTGTGGCTGTTTAAATCATTTTGAGTATACCCATATGTATGCGTGCGTGTGCGTACATGAAGTTGCAGGTCAAGTGGTGCACTTCTTTCTATGCTGCAGTCAGGGTAAAGATCTCATGGTGGCTGTCAACCCTTCCACAGAGCCTCTGTCTTTTCCCCAGCTTCTATGTCTAATATGAGATATTCCAATTACTTCTCATTGGGTAGCCCCAGGTTTAACCCTTCACTGGGTGGGCCTTTCTGCTCCTTGGGAGGTTGGCCTCTGTCTCTGTGATAACTCCCTCTTAGTCCAAGGTACAAGAGATGAAGGGAGTTGTAGCCATGGAGACAGGTGCCATCATATCTAGGGGGCTGACAGTGCCCTGGTTAGAGTTTCTAGCTGTGGGAGCAGCTTGTGCAGTGATATCTTGGCATTCAGTGTAATCTGTGGAGATGACATGAGTCTCCTGGTCAGCACCACAGGGTGCGCAGGCATTGGCTTTTCCTAAACCCTCCTTACCCCTCCCTACATGAGAGAGCTCCCTATCCACTCCATACAGAGGTGGGCCATCTACAGACCCTAGAAACTACAGACCTGTAAGTCTCACTAGTTTTGTATGTAAAGCCATGGAAAGAATTATCATGGAAATGATCAGTAATGATATAGTAAACCTCCAGAGACTGGGCTCAACCCAGTTTAGTTTCATCAAGGGGAGGTTATGCCTACTCTACATGGTGGACTTCTTTGAGAAGGTCACCAAAGCAATGGATAAGGACAAAATGTTTCACACTGCCTGTCTTGACTTGGTCAAGGCATTTTGCACAATACCGCACTCGGACATTGTTGACAAACTCAAGAGGTTAGGTACAAACCTGTATGTCACTTGTTGGTTAGCCAGCTGGCATGCAGACAAGATACAGGAAGTTAGATTTGCAGAGTCCATTTACTTCTCTGAAGTCAAGGCAAATGTCCGAGGTGTGTGTCTGACTAACTCTGAAGATGATTGCAAAACTGGAAGCTGTCATTGAATCCCACACTGATACAAATGCTCTCCAGAAAGGGCTGACACAGATGGCCATGGACTAAAACTAACTGCCAGAAAGTGCATAATAGTATCCTTCGGGAAGTCATCCACCCCTGGTAACTGTCCTATCAACAACACACCCCTTAGAGTTGATCCAATATGTAGGACTTAGGGACACACACAGACAGTAATCTAGTCTTTGACCATCATGTTTCTACAGTAGTGAGGAAATTATTCTATGTTGTGCAACTTATAAACAAAGGTATGGCATGTAGGTCTAAGGAAGTCATTGTTCCACTGTATTCTCTGTACTCTGCCTCCTTGGTAGCTCTCTCTGCTCTTTCATTCACAACTCCTGTCTCTCTCTTTCTCTGCTGTTTTGTCTCCTCCTCAATGATTTAGCCTTTCTCATGTGAGCACAGCTTTACAACTTATAATATGTCTGCACTATGTCTTCCTCCCTGCTCAAACTATGTCTCCTCTTGCCTCCTGTCCTCTTATATTTACCCTTTCTTTCTCTCTATCAGCTCTATCACATTATCAGCTCTATCACATTTTCTGACTGTACTTTACTCTTTCATTTGTCCTTTTTAAAGTACACGACACTTACCCAATTAACTTCAAAGCACTAACAAACTCATTCTCCTTAACCCTCTGTCTTTTGCACCTCTACATTAAAACACTGAACTAGAATGCCTTCTCTAGCATTAAAACTGTACTACAATACCTTTTGTACCTTAAAAGAATATATTGTATTACCTGCTTCTGACATGTATTACTGTAACTGCTTTACTGTTCTGTATTGCCTTTGTCTTACAAGTTTTACTATAACTGTAATTATTTTGTTTGTACGTCATGTTTTGTTTGTTCTGTATTTACATTTTGTAATATTGAGCTTTTCTCCCCAAGCTGCCGCTGAAAAGGGGCTCTTTTTGGCCCAGTTGGACTTTCCCGGTAAACAAACGTCAGATAAATAAATATTCTGCATTCGTTAGACCCATCATTGAGTACAGTGCCCTCCTTGGTATGTATCTAGCCAGGCATATCCAACAATTGGAACTTCCACAGAGGTTCCTCACTAGAAGAATACAGGGCTTAAGTAAAATGCCCTATGAAGACCACCTCAAGGCCCTATCCCTTTATTCTGTCTGCTACAAGCTGTTTAGGGGAATCTATGCCTGGCATACAGGGCATTGTCAGACTCCACTCTGATGGACCCCCTGCATATCCACAAAACAAGCAGCATTAGAATTACCCATTGTAAAGACTTAAACTTTGCCTGTGATATAAATGGGACCTGCTGCAGAGACAGGTATGTATTCCAGAGACTACAGAGTGTCTGGAACGGACTTCCCCATCCATGTGAAGCAGAGTTCCTCCCTAACCCAATTCAAGTGTAACTTAGACAATTGGATGGGGAACAGGAAATTCATCCCTGGCTTTGCGCCTATGTCATTAATGGACACAGGCAAACCTGTAAATGGTTCATCTCCCACACCCCTGCTTGTAAATGTTTCATCTCCCACACCCCTGCTTGTAAATGTTTCATCTCCCACACCCCTGCTTGTAAATGTTTCATCTCCCACACCCTGCTTGTAAATGTTTCATCTCCACACCCCTGCTTGTAAATGTTTCATCTCCCACACCCCTGCTTGTAAATGTTTCATCTCCCACACCCCTGCTTGTAAATGTTTCATCTCCCACACCCCTGCTTGTAAATGTTTCATCTCCCACACCCCTGCTTGTAAATGTTTCATCTCCCACACCCCTGCTTGTAAATGTTTCATCTCCCAAACCCCTGCTTGTAAATGTTTCATCTCCCAAACCCCTGCTTGTAAATGTTTCATTTCCCAAACCCCTGCTTTCACTTAACAAGGGTACTAGAACTTGTCAGAGATTTGGAATGCATGGCTGGACTTAAAAATGCCCTTGTAGTCTGTGCTGTTGACTTGACAGCAGTGTCTGTTCATTTAGCATCCAGGTGAAAATCCAGATGCTACAAGTGGTTTTAGATTGAGATGTTTGAAAGGTTTATCTTCATATTGGGTGAAGATTGACACCACTGGAGAAATTATGTGATAAAGGGTCTTCCAGATAAATTGTTTCCACTGTGATGAAGAGAGGTGTTGATAAAAGAAGAGGGCAGAAGCTGATAAACATTCACAGGAAGAGGCACTTAACAGCTATTGCAAAAAAAGTATGTTGTCTGTAAGCTTTACAGAGTATAGAGTTACGTCTGCAGTCAGTTCTCCTAGATCAGGTATTCAGGAGCAAGTTTCTAATGTGTGCAGGAATGAATCAACAAAAAATTATTTCAGCCAGTGTAAAGAAAATTGAAGCTGCTTAATGTCATTAATGATGTATGATCCTGCCAGAATAATTTTCCAAGTGCAGGCCTTCCCCACAGACCAATCTGGAATGCGTTGATTTTTGAAACATCGAAAACTACAATTCCTAGACAAATAATTTCTCATTGTGAGGCATCTCTAAGTATACAATTCTAGTCTCAATCTGTCAGTTATAGGCTTTTTAAAAAGTAATGTGTTATGCTTATTCAGGAAGCCAAAATTAAATTGACAAGTGATAATATTACAAGTGACAAAATTCCCTAACATTAAACCCGTGTCATATTGCTTCCTTTGTTGAGATGGGATCCTTTGCAGGTTTCTTTGGAAGTTATTGATGGAAAAAAAAGCTGAAATGTGGACTACTTCCAGTGCATTTAGATAAAGATGAGGATTTCTGTATGAGATTTCCTGTTGGTGTGATTTTAGATTATGATGACACAACTTCTCAGCCCTTGGGCAGTTCATTGTATGGGTTAATTTTGTTGGTGGTGATAAGAACCCACCTGTTCATCCAAAAAAGTGCATTCAAATCATGAGGCTTCTATATCAGAGTGGACTGTATCCCTTCATTTTATTCAGACATTTCATTATGCTGTGAAAAAACAATTACTAACATCCAAATATCCAATCCCAGACCCCCAAAAGCAGACTTGCGTTACAGATCTCCATTGAAGTGACACCCCAACCCATATACACTCGTCCATCTACCTACATAACTGAATACCTACTGGAAACTTCAACAAGGTGTCTTTATTCCTCCCACAGGGAGGTTATCAGAGAGTCTCCTAGATCTGCTAGCTAGTCATTTTATCTGGACTAATCCTTTGTACTCTGCTTCTTGTTAGTCCTGTCACCCTCTGGGTCATGTGGGGGATACCTGACTTCACTTGACCCCTCTGGATTATCTCCATATGCAAAAAATGGGGGAAAAGGGGGTTATGGATGGTTGGATCTGACAGGCATGTTTTATGTAGTAGACGCTAAACAAATTCTTGTAGTCTTTCTTCCTTTCTGTCAGAAAAACCTTAACATTATCCATTCTTCCTTTTCACTGTGGCAGAGTTGTCTGTTTATTTTTATGTAGCTGTTATGGCAATTAAGTGGCCTGCTTTATTATGTATCCAAGCTCTGTTTTGAATACATTTCTTGTACCCTGTTTAAAAGTTATACTAATTCACTACTAAAGACAAGTTTAAGTCCACAGCAGTAGGGGTCAGAGTTCATGTATTAGTGCACTTGTGATGCAGTTAATGCATCACCCAGGGATGTTGTGTCTCATGATGTTTAAAAAACATTGCATGACTTTTTTTTTTGTAGAATGGAGCCGTATTGGGCACACTGTCCTGGACTTTTTTGGTAATGGTTTAGCAGCACAATTTCAAATTACTGATTTAACAAAAAATAATATTAGGTTTGCAAGAAGTACTTTGGTAAGCAGAAGTCACTGGGATAAAAGTGTTTGCTCAGACTTTTCATAAGATGTGGCCTGCACCTTTCTACAGCTATCAGACACGTTTTGGAATAATAGTAGAAGAACTTGAAGTACAGCTGAAAGAAAAACATGTATGTACACTGATACGCATGAGTGTGATGTGCATTCTAAGTGCTGTAAATTACTGGAACCTGCTCTGCCGAGAGCTGAAAAGAAAGCATAATTAAGATAAACAGGATGCTTCACAAAGTCTATATAGGATTTTATTTGAGGCACGTGCTCCAACCCAAGCTTCTTTGGACAAGCTTGTTAGTCTTCCTAAGAAAAGGATGTCTAATGCAAACTATTTGATACACAACATTAAAGATAAGTTTCCTTTCCTTATTTCTCGTCTGATTTCCCTTCTGAGTCCTTCCCAGCTAAAGACAAATCTATTGACTTAGAGGTCCATAGTAAAATAATTGGTTTAACTGTTGACATCCCTGAGTCTGTGCATTTTAGTCAAGAAAGCAGCAATCTATTGCATATTTTAATTGATTTTCTGATTAACTCATTTCCTAAAGATGAAGCACATTGCACATTCCAGCAGCTAGGGTGTGCTGGCAATCATCCAAGCTCATATGTTATTTTTCTCTGTTGTCAAAGATTTATTGTCAATTATTTTATTTATTTAGCCGTTGTTAACTGGCTTCATTTCAGGGGATACCCAAGGTGGTATTTATACCACTAGGGAAAATTTGGCCAGGGCATCAGGGAATCACAGTTAAATATTTAATCAATAATTAAACAATTACTCAACACTACACATAAAGAAATCTCTTCTTTAAAACAGGTTTAATGCTCACTGCCTCATTAAGTCCTGGATATGCATCTGCAATGAAATAATCCATTTATACTCTATAGATTCAGTATTGTGTACAGTGTCTCCCCCCACACCTCTCAACCTCTTAGAGCAAAATATCTGGACAAATCCTAAAATGATGGGGGGACAAATAGGGACAGATTTTAAATATTGCTCTTACAAACTTAAAAAGTTGATAGAATAACAGGTTTTACATTAGCATGGATTTTCTGAAGGATGTGGAGTCATAAACTCAAATGTTTTGTCATTATTTAATGACTTCAATCTTCAGCTATTTGCCAGAAAGGTACAGATTTTAGGGGGAACACACCAAACGTATGAGGCAAAAATTTGGGCATTCTGCAAAAATCTGTACAGTTGAGAGGTATGTCTCCCCCCTAAGATTTTTATTTACAGTTTTAATAACTCTAAACTTAAAACTGTGTAACTCTGGCATATTCATGATGTGTTTACCAAGGCATTACTCTCCACTTCCCTATGAATATCTGAAAGAGGTTCAGCAATGCTCTTTTTTAACATTCTATTAGTTTTACCAACATAAAATGATGAGAAATTTTCACAAGTAGCCAGATGAAACACTTTCTTAGTTTTACATGTAGCAAAACTCTGAATATCTGCTTGTAGTGTGTTTTCAAACAGTTCCTTCTTGCCTTTCCTGGGCAGTTGCCTTAGTACATTCCTTCCTGTAGCATATGCTGAATGTTTCCAAGAAGGGCTGGCGGCTCATTATAATTGTAAATTTATACAAGTAAAATGCATATTTATATAGACAGTACGATATGAATCTTCATGTATTCACAAATCCTTTGCATACACAGAATTACTTGTTTAAATCTCCCTTTGATACAGAAATACAAGGACTTTCCTAAGGTTGAAATGATTGTCAGACTAACCCACTTGATTGATAAATTGCTTAATCTAGGGAACATTTTGCCTGTTATCAGATGCAAACTCCTATAACTGCATGCTTTCAACAGATAATTGTCTACATGTGTATCTTTCTTTAACTTTGTACAAATTGTAAATAGTACTGGCCCACATCCTTTACTGTTTCTGTATCTGAGAAGCAACAGTTTTAAGTGTATTGTTTATATAACTGTATAACAGAAGTTCATCATGTGAGAGCTTCATACTCAAATGTGTGAACATTGAACTGCAAATCGAAGCCAAACAGCATCAAATATTGCTGCAAACTGTTAAAGCCATTATTTGCAAGGGGCTTCCTCCTCAACCTGTCTGCGATATGATGGACTTGCCCCTTGCTATTGTTATGATTCCATGACCTCTGTATATCTGGATAAAGAGAATTCTCTGAGGCAATGCATTTGTGGAGTTAGTATGTGCTCAAATATATTCTTACTCGTGTTAAATGTATTGAACTTCTCTCGCTAATTTTTGTGATGCTTACTGATGTATCTGTGTTTTTATATCTAGTTGCCATATATATATATATATATATATATATATATATATATATATATATATATATATATATATATATATATATATATATAAAACTTTTAACCATTCTATTACTTAATTTCCCAGTCCTTGGGAGATTTTCTCCCTAGATCTGCTCTGAAAATGGGATGTGTTCAGTATGGCTAACCCACATAAATTGTAAATTAACATTTTTTTGCTTTTGTAAAGCTGATGAATGGCATGTACATGTAGACACCAGAAGGACATTGTTAGTAGAATTTTCCTTAACACCAATTTACGAAGTTCATGTGGACAAGAAGAACAAGGTTGTCACAACTCCAGCATTTATGTGTGACACCAAGTTACATCACATCTTTGACGGTATTGGTGCTATGGTGCAGAATGTGCTGAAATTAACTGGAAAGTAGTGAAAAGACCTCCCAGTTGAATTTCCTATTGTGATGCTTGAAGCAAGATGCTGTCCATTTAAAAAAAAAAGGTCAAGAATATTGTAACTGGAAATATTAAGTAATCTCAGCATTGGTATCCCTAGCCAGTTTCATTGTAACAGATTATTGATGTTATTGAAAACAGTGTTTCAGAACATTACGCAGTTTAATCCTTTGAATGTATGTACATTGAAATCTGCATTAATAAGGGATTTACTATCTTTAGGAATATTGAAACTTGTATTTAAACTAATTAGGACTACTGGAGGATTGAACTATGTCATCAGAGTATGATGTAAAAGACAATTCAGTGGGATTTGCTTAACACTGAAAAATGTCTAATAAATGTGATTGTTTGTAAGCCCTAAACTGCCATTAATTTGTGACATGAATTTAGTTTGACACCCCTCATAAAATCTGGTAACTTTGTAAGCTGTGTGCTTCTGATATACCCCCTGAAACAGTAGCACATTTTTGTGCACTTCATTTTACCAAGTTGTCTTCAAATTTTACTTTGGTCACACAGAAGTGTAAGATTTGTATTCTTCAATTAGTATTTGTTGATTTACATTTATTTAAAATAGCTAATGTCATTTGTATTCAGCCTGGCCATTGTTGTACCAATGTTTAATTTGTCGAACTCTTGAAGTTTGTACCGTGTTTCCCCTTATACTATTGAATACAATTTATTCTTGTCTTTTGATGCCCATTAACAAGTTTGTGCAGCTTTTCTATTGCATATAAAGGTCTGTGAACATGATTTGTCATTCATTCACAAAATTCATTATTGTTTTCCAGCACTTTTTGAAGGTGTTTGTTTCCTTTGTCAGCACTTAATGCACCATTATTTTGAAACAGTATGTAAATTGTGTGCATTTGTTTTCTGTTTACTGAAATAAAATATTAACTCTGTTAAGTTATAAACAGGCTTTTTGAAAAAATGTTCTTGTGTATCTTGGCACATGAATTAAATAAATGCCTATCAGAATTAGTCAACAGAAACGTTTTCCAGTTGTCATAAAGTTTTACTGTGACAGCCATTAGACATTTATAAACTATTTTTACTTTTCTCCAGTAACGTCTTACTGAATGGCCATCACTTTTAGTCAGTTGAGGTTCTGTTTATCACATTATCTATCATAAGGGGTATACATACATCACTGTTAGGTTGCATGGTGTGCCACTTGGTTTTATTAGCTGTTGAGACTGAAACAGTGCAAAAATGTTATGAATATTCCCAAAACTTGTTACTTTAGGAATTAAACTGAATAAAGATATATGTTCCAAATTTCCTTTATAGTATGCATCTTAAACTACGTTTTAAAATTATTGAATTATTTTGTCATATTCTTGTGTTTGTATTACCATCTTGTGGAGAACGCATCCTTTCTGTCATGATGCAGATGTTCTTCGTGTTTCACTGTTGCAGTCGTTACATTTGGGTAATCTGCTTGCAGGTTGCCCTCAGTCGGCCTGATTAACAAAGTCTTGGGTCCTGCGTCGGTTGCTTTCCCTTCTTCCATGACGTCAGGTCGTCAGGGGTATAAAACATGCAGCCGATGCCATTACATCAGTCTTTCTTGACGTGCGGTGCCCAAAGCAGAAGCAGTTCACAAGTGCCGGTTGGCTGACTCCTGAAAGTTTCATTTTCGAGTTTCAGAACAGAAGTCTTCAACTAAAAGCTAAGTACCCCGTTTGGGAAACTTTTTCTTGCTCCTTACCGATGTCAGTAAAAGTTAATAATTGCATTACTTGTGGAAAGCAAATACCTTTTAAAGACTTACAGGATTTAATGCATTCTGCTGAACAAGTTGGAAAACATACTTTGCAATGTGGTTTTGATTCTTTAGAGGCCTCTTGCAGGGCTGCTGTTACTGTGTCTGTGCTTAGAAGGCATGCTTGGCTTAAGGAGCAATCTTTGCCTGGTAATGTTAAAGCTAAATTGTTGGATACTCCTTTAAATCAGGACCGCCTGTTTGGCAACAAGGCTGAAGAAGTTCTTAAAAAGATGTAAGATAAAGCTAAATCTTTGCAAACTGTTAAAGATTTTTTACAAGTTCAGCCTCCTAGATTTAGTAGGCACTGGCCTTCTAAGACTTGGTCCTTTCCAGCCCCTTCCAGATCTTCTCAAGCCAAACCCAGACACAGCAAAAACCCCAAGTTGGAGTCCCAGAGAACTCACAGAACTAAGCAGCGGGGGGCCTCCACTTCCAAGTCTGGGAATAACAAGACACCCCCCTATGATAAACTGTCTCAATGACTTCCTTTTAAAATTTCCAAGCACTTATCTCCTGACTGCCCCTTTGGGGGGAAAGATTGCTCTTCATACAAAGAACTGGGAACTCATTACCCAGGACAAATGGGTTTTAAATTTAGTGTCCCAGGGATACAGATTTTAATTCCACGCATTGCCAATGCCACGTGGGTGGCCGGACCTACCCCCAAATCAGTGGGCAAAGGCTCAAAAACAAGTACTTTCTCTCTTAAGCATGGGGGCTATTCAGCTGGTACCAGAAGAGGAAAAGGGACAAGGTTTCTACTTCAGACTTTTCCTGGTACCCAGAAAAGACAAATCATGGCATCCAATCCTGGACCTGTCTACTCTAAACACTTTTCTGGAGATTCCAAAATTCAAGATTCTGACTTTTCCCCAATTACTTCCTATGCTAGGCAAAGACGCCTGGTTGGCAACACTAGATTTAAAAGAAGCATACCTGCACATCCCAATCGGGGAATCTTGCAGAAGATACCTACACTTCAAAGCAGGCTACACGCACTATCGGTTCTCTGCACTGCCCTTTGGCTTATCTACTGCGCCCAGGGTATTCACAAAATGCCTAGCTCCAGTTATTGCATTTTGCAGACAAAGAAGTATTCAAATATACCCATACCTGGATGATTGTCTAATTCAGGCAGAAAGCCAGGACATACTTTTGAATCATCTGGCGTTTGTAAAAAGGGTTCTAACTTGTCTGGGGTACACCATAAACGAAAAGAAATCACAACTGGTACCTTGTCAACAAATTACATACCTGGGAGCAAGCTTGAATTCAACTTCCCAGATGGCATACCTCACGCCAGAAAAGCAAATTCATTTGACAACCTACTTCAAACAAGTGGCTACAAAATCCCTGCTATCTGCAAGAATAATACTGCAAGCCTTTGGGTTCATGGCCTCCTGCATTCTTCTAATTCCATATGCAAGACTGTATATGAGGAAACTACAGTGGTATCTAAAAAGCCTATGGAGTCAACATTCTCACAGCCTAGAAACAATGATTCCTTTCATACCTTGCCTATGCCTAAAGTTCCTTTGGTGGGCAGAGGCCTGCCACCAAAACAAGGGACTACGTTTTCACATCACCCCCTGCCACCCAAATCCTAACAACAGACGCATCAGACTGTGCATGGGGGGCTCACCTGGCAGGGAAGTACATTCAGGGCAAATGGAACCCAAGTCAAATGCACCTGCATATCAATCAGAAAGAAATGTTAGCTGTACAGAATGCTCTGACAGCCTTCAAGGACTACATTCTTTCAGGACAACAAATGGTAAAGATGGACAACACCACGGTTATGTGGTACATAAACAAGCAGGGGGGTACACATTCTTACCCCCCTCTGCAGACTAGCCATGGCATTGTGGAACACAGCCTTGAGCTACCAAGTGTACCTAGAAGCTCAATTCCTGCCAGGAAAATTAAATACACTGGCAGACAGACTAAGCAGAAACTTCATGGACCCACACGAGTGGAATCTGGAACCAAAGATGTTCTTCGTGTTTCACTGTTGCAGTCATTACATTTGGGTAATCCACTGGCAGGTTGCCCTCAGTCGGCCTGAATTCCAAAGTCTTCGGTCCTGCATCAGTTGCTCTCTTCTCTTTCATGACGTCAGGGGTATAAAACATGCAGCCGACACAATTTTCTTTAGTCTTTCTTGCCGCGCGGTGTCCGAAGCAGAAGCATTTTGCAAGTGCCGGTCGGCCGACTACTGAAATATTCGAATTTGAGTTTCAGAATCGATGTCTTCACTAAAGCTAAGTACCCTGTTGGGGAAACTTTTTTCTTGCTTTTTACCGATGTCAGAAAAAGTTAATAATTGTATTACTTGTGGGAAGCAAATACCTCGTAAGGATTTCCATTTATACTGTATTCCTTGCCTAGGCCCTGATCAACGTACCTGGCTGTCGCTTTTGTGCTAGATTTAACCAACGCACTATTAAGCGTTGGTATAATTTTGCATCTAAGTATTTTGGAAATAGATTTAACTACCCAGAAATGTCGTCTGATAGCAATCCGACTACCGGAGTACATAAAAAAAAATGCAAAGAAAAGGACAGAGAAAGGCAGTTGAGATCCAAAACTGACGACGAAGCTTCTCCTAAGCCAGTCGCCGGTTCGCCGGTACTCAGGTGCTTTCGCAGCCCCTGATACCTGCTACCTTTGAGTCGCAAGCCTCTACCGACACCCTTGTGGAGTCCAGCATGTCGCAAGATACTCAAGGTATTGGACCGACAGATGTATTTCCCTTGGATGGGTCCTGAGCCGCTGAGTAGGCACTGCCTTCTGAGGGTGTATTCAGATGTCAGCATTTATATATCAAACCGACGAAAGCTGCAAAACCAAAGGCAAAGACATCTACAACTAAAAAACCGATGCCTGAGCCACGGATACAGGCCTCTATGCCTAAAAAACAGATGATCAAAATGGCTGAAGACCTTATTACCTTGATCAGGGGTACCCATCCCCCTCCAGATAAGAGGCCTAGGCAAGACACTGACTATGAATCTTCAGATTAGGTTTCTATTTCTTCTGATTCCTCTTCTGATCAGGAATTATCTTTACCTCCCTATGAGGATTCTGATGCTGAGGAGTCTATTCCATCTGCATCTGCTCCTGAGGATTATTCATTTGGAGAAACCTTGCATACTTTGAGGGAGCATTTTCACTGGGAGAGTCAAAACTTCTCGGAATCAAAAAAGAGGCTCAGGGATTTCCTTCTTCCCCTCAGCACAAGCCTTTAGCCATTCCCTCTGTTTTAGACATTGTGGATGATGTGTTTTCGGAGTCAAGCCTGACTCCTTACCTCTGGCTCCCAGTAAGCCTGACATATATTACAGGGTCCCTGACTCTCATAAATTTTTATTTAGAATACCTGCTGCTGATCCTGAAACTATTTCACAGGGTCCAAAGGGAGTTAAGGCCTCAACAGCAAAAAACCCTACCCCGTCCGACAGAGATTCAATGGCACTGGACAGATGGGAAAAAAAGGTTTATACATCTGCAACCTTGGCAGTCAGGGCCTTAACTCATTAACCCTGAGTACCTTCTCATGGTGCCTGTCTGCTTAACACTGAGCGCTCCATGAGAAGTTACTAATTTCAAGCTGTTACCCCAGAGTGCCTTCCTGAAGTGCAAGAAACTGTAGTGCACATTTGTAGTTGAACCTAATGTAAAACACACTGAAATTGTAACTAAACATGTAAATTACATTATATAGTTACAATTCCGTGTGTTTTTACATTAAGTTCACATTAAAGTTTTACTTCTAAATCCGTTTAAAAGGTTGTTGACAAAGCAAGTGGTGGCAGCCAATCAGATTCTTGCAATCCGAACCACCACTTGCATAACCAGCTGCACCCCCAACCCAATTTTCTTTTCTTTTCTTTTATCCAAATAAATAGAGGGTCCAGCTACAGGTGTTTCTTTTCTTTTTTTTGAGACTTTACTTGCTACTGGATCCCTCTATTGTATTTGTGCACTTACGGAAATCACCAGAGATAGCCACTGACGCTCACCGGTATTTGCTGCAAGGAGTTCCTGGTGTGACGGCTCGAAAAAACTGCTTTTTTTCCCATTCAGGTAAGCTAGACAGTAAGCTCAGTAAGGATAGACAGTGTGTGGTTGTCATTATACCTTACTTCACTGCACCCCCAAATATCTAGAAATGTGTTTGCCTTATGTCTAGTCAACGTGTAGAAAAAAATATAAAAAAAAAAAAAAGCCAGTCTCACTCTACTTTGGTATCTCTTCCGGGCTCGCGGACAGCTCTTTGCACTTGTACTATTCCCGTAGAAGGCAACAACTGAGTTTTCGCATAGAGGAGTAATTTGTAAGGTTTATGCGCCTACTTATGTTGTTTCATTCTGATTGATTGAACTTCAACGGGTACGTATTCTGACTTGTGTAAGTAACTTGTGTATAATTTACAGGACTTCTTTATTGTAGCTTCCGGTTTTCTAACTGGAAACGAGTTGCACTACCACTTTTTTTTACTTTACTACAGGATTGTTTGCTTACCGAGAGTAACCCATGCTGTATTTCTGAAATACAAACTTATGCCTTTGGTACCTGCAATCCCTATTTGACAGGCATATTCTGTTGAGAATTGTGGATGAAGTAGCGGGCTCAGATTTAATAAAACACATGTCATCATGGCTATGTTTTAAAATGCTTATGGCTTCCATGATGGTGGGTAACATAATGATCTTGCGATTGTAGTTTGTGATATGTATGCTGTATAAAAGTGGCAAACAACCCTGCCTGTTCTGTAATGCGTTGTTTATGCGTATGTTATGTGCAGCAGTTTAAATTGTTTAATGCGACCATGTGCTTGAGAGAGAAGTTATGAACTTGTGCAGATGTTGTTGCAATGTAATTAAAAAAAAGAGGCAACATGTTGAAGTATTTTGCTTTTGATGTGGAGGTAGGGTATTTTTCAAATAACTTATTTCTAGATTGTATAGTTTTGTTGTCGCTGTTGCGTTTTCGTTACTGCCGCCATGCACATAGGGTAGTTGATTTTTTTTTTTGTGTGTAAATTGAGAAACTGCGATTTTAAGTATGTTGCAAAATTGACAGTAAAGGAATATAGGTGAAAGTCTATGAAGAAAGATTACCCAGAATACCTGGTGGAAGGGGTAATTGTTGAGGTCATAATGAGACAGAAAAAATGTAGTCCAGTAATTAAACTATGTTTTCAAAACATGAACGGGACTAAAATAAAACACTGTTTGGAAATAATAAGGTTTAGATAGGGCTTAAATGTAAAGAAACACTTGCCTGTAGAAGATGTGCACATCGTTAGTTTATAGTTAGTAGTTTTTATTTTGTAATTGGATGTCTAGAAAGAAATCTTGGAGCAAATAGACATTAAAATTGTACTACTGAGGTCATTCTGAATACTGCTAGGTGAAATGCTTGTGCAGCATTTTATTTTGGAAAGAATGAAAGGAAGTTAACCGTAAGTGTAAGAGATCATATGCATGCCATTACAATTAAAAATAGTTGTGAAATATTATTTAGGCATACTGAGAGATGAAAAAGTGGAGGAAGTATGCATTTTTGTTTTTGAAAAGACTGATGTTGATCAGAGAAAAGATTTAGACACTGAACATGAAAGGATGGAAGGGAAATGGCTGGATACATACCTTTCACTAGATCTATATGAAAAAGGGAGTATAAAGCTTGAATTAAAAACTAAAAACCTGAGATATGCCCTGCTGAGATTTTAGACCCTTTGCTGTTAACGGACAGTATTTATAGTCATTGCTCCAAGGCATGGAGGGAATTTGTTCCAGCTGCACATAACCACAGCTTCAGCATGATTCATAGAGCAAGGTGCACTTATGCACAAGCTGCTTACTCAGCTTACAGAAATCTTAGGTAGGTGAAATAATAGCATGATGTAAATGAGGAATGCCTGAAATCTGTGTGACAAAATTATGTGAATGAGGTATTTTCCTGCAGGTTTGTGATTCCTAGCTGCTTTATTATGTCCCTCTGAGCCGTCCTTTTCATTGCAACATCAATGCTGTCCCATAGCTTCTCCACTTTTGACTGTCTTCACTGTGTTCCATGGTAAATCCAATTCTCAGTAAGATATAACTGCTGTACTACTTTGACGTAATTACTCTGGTCTTTGTCCTAACATATGGTAATGGCTCTATTACACCTGTACAAGGAATATGATGCATGTTTCAACAGATAATGTGATGCAATTTCCCACCTGCACATTCAGTGTTCGTTTATGAATTTTTCATTTTGGTGGTTGTTCATACCAGGAAATGTTACTGAACGGTTGTTTCAGGGAAATCTTTCATTCTGGTGCCTGTGCATACATTATATTGAAGGGCTCGGGTGGGTGAATGCTTCATTTTGGTGGTTTAATACAGCAAAACTTACAGATGTTTCATTTGGGGAAGCATTTAATTTTGGACATTGTGCATACCTCAACATTCTACCGAAGGGGTTTCTTGGGTGAACTGGTGGTTGCACATACTAGGAAATGTTACTGAAGGCTTGTTTGTGGAAACGTTTCATTTCAGGTGCATGTATACCTGGACATAATTATGAGGCTGTTGCTTGGGGAAATAATTAATTGTGTATCAGGGATGAGCTTGTCCATACATGGTCTCACTGTTGAAGTGACTTCTGGGCCAATTTGTGTCATTTTGATGCCTGTGCATACTGAATGCAAACAACTGGAGGGGTTACTGGGGACATATAGAAAGTCAGTCTGCAAATTACATTGGGTTATATCACTTCTGCTTGTATTATTCTATTTGTGATTATACTGCCTGAATGAGATAAAGGTTATCACTCGCTTGCAAAGTTATTTACCAAGTGACTACTGACAGGATGGAGCTACCATATCTTTTGTTTATTTCTCCTGGCTTTGTCAGTCATGTGTGGAATTTAGGTGGGAGGAAGGCCTCAGTAATGCCCAAGTGTTATACTATTTGACTGACTCAGATCTCCTTACTGATGATAATGAGTCTGTGTTACATAACAGCTGCACAAGGTAATATAATGAATGCCTACTCAACAGGTTATGGGCAGCAGTTATCACCTGTGTCTCTCAGCATGCACACCTTTGCAGTAATGAAAGGAAGGTCATTATCACATAGCAATAGGTGCAGTTACAATATAGCAGTTAGTCATTATTCCTTTTCTGGGAAAAGTCTCAGCTGCTGTCAGTGTTATTCACATAAGTAAAAGTCATTATCACTTTAATGAATGCACAAGTCAGGTTGCATTTTTTCTCTGCTTGGAGTCATTGCAAGCAACCCCCTCCCCCTAATTCTTCATTGACTGCCTTCCCTCCTAAACCCCTGATTTTTTTTCTTGCTGTATATATGCATTATATGTATATATATATATATATATATATATATATATATATATATATATATATATATATATATATATAAATAAAATGTGTGTGTGCATATGTGTGTATATGGATATACATGTATGTACATTGGTCACACTCATATATATATATATATATATATATATATATATATATGTAATTTTGGTGGTTGTGCATATCTCAACATTTTCCTGAAGGGGCCATTTGGGTGAATGTTTCATTTAGGGACTTGTATAACATGTAGTAATGAAGATGTTGGTAGGGGAAATAATTCATTTGTGTACCAGGGAAGTGCTTGTGCATAATACATGGTCAGACTGCTGAAGATTGTAATACAGATACGGTGTGACAAGTGTAGGTTATCTATAGCTCAGGTTTCAGCAATGGTGTGAGGAGAGCTATACAGGATTGGTAACATGCAGCGTGTGAGAAGAATGGAAAACACCCATGACCAAGTAGGACCAGTATGGTAAGTAAAACTCTCTTATGAAATTTGTTCTGTAAAATATATTATTCTGAGTTTGTGCACATATGAAAGTTTGTTTTGAACTTAGGTTATGGAAATTATGATTTTTTTTCATATTTTGGTAAATAACTTTGCAAGGGAGCATCTGAATGTGCCAAGTAATATCTAATTTTGAAGAAAGTATTGCTGGTTCCAACATGGTAAAATAATTGTGCCTGTATGTTTGACACGTGCAGATATGAAAGTTTGTTTGGGACTTACGGTTATGGAAATTATGATTTTTTTCATATTTTGGTAAATAACTTTGCAAGGGAGCATCTGAATGTGCCAAGTATTGTCTCATTTTGAAGACTGTATTGCTGGTTCTAACATGGTAAAAGAATTGTGCCTGTATGTTTGACACGTGCAGATATGAAAGTTTGTTTCGGACTTAGGTTATGGAAATTATGATTTTTTCATATTTTGGTAAATAACTTTGCAAGGGACCATCTCATTGTGTGAAGTAATACCTCATTTTGAAGACAGTGTTACTCCTTACAACATGATAAAAGAACCGTGTCTGTGCACTGTACACATGTACAGATATCACAGTTTTAGTCTTGTACGAAAATGAAAATTATGCATTTACAATACTTCTCATTATTATGCCCATATCTTTGCGAGGGAGCATGGTAATCACACAAATGATGCATCATTTTGAAGCTGACATTCAGATGCACAACTTCTACACTGATATGTAGGTTCTGTCTGTTACAGGTGATGAGATATTATGCTTTGTTTATTTATCAATTATGAGAAATAATATATTAATCATATTTCTGTGAATATCTCATGAAAGGAGCGTCACACAGTAATGGTTAAGGTATCATTTTAAAGCTGACATTCATACTAACAAATTAAATTAAAATTGTATGGGTCTGCATGGTACATAGACAAAGATATTGTGCTTTGCTTTTCCAAAAAGGTAAAAAATGTGCACAATATTAGCATTCCTTGCCAAATATTTAATAATGACTTTGATATGCACTGTCAACATTTACATTGTTGGAAAGGTCATTGTCTGCTGAACAACTTTCGCGTTTACAGTTTTAGTGTAGCTCTTATAGAGTTATGAACATTTGTTTTCTGTATAGTATTACAAATGGATTTTCTGAAAATGAGCTCAGGCTGCACTGTTGTTCCTACGGTGGAATTAAGCAGGCAGCTTTTTCTGAGCTGCTCCAGAGGGAATGAGTTAAACTGTCAATTTCATATGCTTAAGTACCAACAACATGTTATGGGATTGCGGAAACAGAAAATGATGTTGATTTCAGAATGTGCAGAAAATAAGGAATTGCAGGAATTATTGCATGCAGCTGAACAAGTTGGAAAGCATACTTTGCAATGTGGTTTTGATTCTTTAGAGGCCTCCTGCAGGGCTGCAGTTACTGGATCTGTGATTAGGAGGCATGCCTTGTTAAAGGAACAAAATTTGCCTGATCATGTTAAAGCTAAATTGCTAGATTCAGTAGACACTGGCCTACAAAAAAATTGGTCCTTTCCTGTGTCAGACAGAGCTCAAAGGGGCAAATCCAGATGCCCTAAGGGTTCCAGGTACCAGGCTCAAGTATCATACAGGTCAAAGCAATGGGGCACATCCACCTCCAAATCTGGAGGAGATAAAGTGCAAACCTACAGAAAGCAATCCCAATTACTTCCCTCTGCCTACACCAAACACTTATCTATTGGCAGCACCCATAGGGGGAAAATTAGCACTTTTTGCTCAAAATTGCCAGTTAATAACCCAGGACAAGTGGGTACTAAACATCGTATCACAAGGATACAGATTCCATTTCCACACTCTGCCAATGACAAATGGTTGGCCAGATCTGCCAAAAAAACAATGGGCAGAGGCACAGAAACAGGTTACATCCCTCATGGATATGGGGGCCATTCAGACAGTACCAGAACAGGAAAAGGAACAATGTTTTTACTCGAGACTGTTCTTGGTACCCAGAAAGGACAAGGCCTGGCGGCCAATACTGGATTTATCGATTTTGAACACATACCTGGACATTCCAAAATTCAAAATGCTCACTTTGCAACAGCTTCTGCCCATGCTGGGCAAGAGTGCTTGGCTGGTGACTTTAGACCTGAAAGAGGCATACCTGCATGTCCCAATAAGACAGTCATGCAGAAAATACCTCAGATTCAAGGCTGGTTTAATGCATTACCAATTCTCTGCACTGCCCTTTGGTTTATTTACTGCACCCAGGGTCTTTACAAAGTGCCTGGCACCAGTAATTGCATTTTGCAGACAAAGAAGTATTCAAATGTATCCTTACTTGGACGACTGTCTCATTCAAGCAGAGAACAAGGGCACTCTTCTATG
Source organism: Protopterus annectens (assembly GCF_019279795.1). Taxonomy (NCBI): domain Eukaryota; kingdom Metazoa; phylum Chordata; order Ceratodontiformes; family Protopteridae; genus Protopterus; species Protopterus annectens. The sequence goes on from NC_056735.1 coordinate 659,397,958, forward strand.
ACACCTGGAGTTTGTGAAAAGGCTTCTAACATGCCTAGGGTACACAAGCGAAAAGAAATCACAACTGGTACCCTCTCAAAGGGTAGCATTCCTGGGTACAAGCTTGAATACAACTGCCCAGATGGCTTACCTCATGCCAGACAAACAAAGGCGACTGACTACTTACTTCAAACTGATGGCAACAAAAACCCAGTCTTCTGCAAGACAAATTCTGCAGGCTCTGGGCTTCATGGCATCCTGCATCCTACTAATTCCATATGCAAGACTGCATATGAGGAAGCTTCAGTGGTACCCAAAAGGTTTATGGAGTCAGCATTCACACAGTCTGGAAACAATGATTCCTCTCATTCCCTGCCTGCAAAAGGAGTTTCTATGGTGGGCAAAGGCCTGTCACCAAAACATGGGACGGCCCTTCACTCTACCTGCTGCCAGCCAAACCTTAACAACAGATGCATCAGATTATGCCTGGGGGTGCCCACATGGCAGGAAGATGCTTTCAGGGCATATGGGCACCAAATCAAATGCATCTACATATCAACCAGAAAGAGATGCTAGCTGTTCAAAATGCCCTAACAGCCTTCAAGGACTTACTTCATCCAGGACAACTACTGATAAAGACGGACAACACCACAGTCGTGTGGTATATAAACAAGCAAGGGGGCACACACTCATACCCCCTTTGCAGATTAGCCATGGCACTGTGGGACACAGCTTTGACCTACCAAATACATCTTCAAGCTCAATTCCTGCCAGGAAAACAAAACACTCTGGCAGACAATTTAAGCAGAAACCTTGTGGATCCTCACGAGTGGAAACTAAATCCACAAGTCTTCAGCATGATAACAGAGAAATGGGGGAGCCCAGACATAGATCTATTTGCCTCACCTCAAAATTATCAACTGAAAAGATTCTGCACAAGGACTTATCACAGACGAGCATGGAAAGTGGACGCCCTATCCTTCAGTTGGAAAAACCTATCAGTTTACGCCTTTCCTCCTCTGCCTCTTCTACCCAAGGTCCTCCTAAAAGTCAGACAAGAGAAGCCAAAAATGATTTTAATTGCCCCGGACTGGCCCCGCCAATACTGATACCCAATCCTAAGGAACTTGTCTCAATACCCAGCTTGGACCTTACCTCAAAAAACACAACTACTGTCCCAGCAAAACAATCAGATCCTGCACAATCAACTACAGACTCTGAACCTGGCAGCATGGCTAATCCTGTAATCATACAAATGACACCTCTCAGTAAAGCTGTGATGGATGTCATTTTGGAAGCCAGAAGGCCTAGTACTAGAAAATCTTATGCTGACAAATGGAAGAGATTCTGTGCTTGGAATCAAGCACAAGGAACTGATACAGCAGAACCACATATTCCTCAGATATTACTATACTTAAACTGAGATGCTTGACAAAGGCCTATCTTTCTCATCAATCAAAATCCATGCCTCAGCCATTTCGGCTCATTACAATACAGAAACACCAATCTTTTCTCATCATTTACTAAAGCAGTATCTTAGAGGAGCCAAAAATGTAAGGCCTCCTAGAAGATCACCCTTACCTGCATGAGACCTCAGTTATGTGCTGGAAAAACTCACCCTGCCTCCATTTGAACCAGCTGCTACCACTAATATAAAGTTCTTATCATGGAAGACAGCTCTGCTGCTAGCAATTACTTCAGCAAGAAGAGTTTCAGAGCTACAGACCCTCATGGCTGTAGAGCCTTTTATCATATTTTACCCAGACAGGGTGTCTCAGAGGACAAATCCTACTTTTATGCCTAAGGTCTTTTCCAGTGTGGCTCTTAACCAAACGATTCATCTGCCAACTTTGTATCCAAATCCGCAGAACAAAGGGGAGATATTTCTGCATTCCTTGGACGTACACAGACAGCTAAGATTCTACTTGAGCAGGACTAAAGCTCTAAGAAAAACTGAGCAATTACTAGTGTCATATGCTGCAGGATCAGAAAGAAAGGCTATTTCAAAGCAGACAGTTTCAAAGTGGATAAGCCATTGCATCCGTTTCTGCTACTTACACCATGGCAAACCTGTGCCCAAGGGCATTAGGTCTCACTCCACCAAGACTGCAGCTACTTCAGCAGCCTTTCTCAGAGGAGTACCAACCAAGGACATTCTAGAGGCTGCTACTTGGAGTTCTGTTCACACCTTTACAAAGCCTTACCAGTTGCCTCTCTACTCTAAGTCCAGGGCAGGCTTTGCCACTGCAGTACTGCAGGGCCTTATAGCCTCACCTAATGCTGTTTAGCTCCAGCCTCCCAACCATAGCTTTGAGATTCTACCCAAATGTAATGACTGCAACAGTGAAACAAGAAGAATATAGTACAGTTGTGTACACTTACCATAAATGTAGATGTTCAAGTGTATACGCTGTTGCAGTCCAGGTTACCCTCCCACCATGCCCCTGTCATTCTACAGTTTATCTTGCCTTCTCCATCTTCTACAACCTATGTGGCGTATTTGCTTGTAGATGAAGGTAAACTTTATATTGATGCATTTATATATATATAAAAATATTTATAATATTGCTACCTTTTTGGGGGCACCTGACATCGGGGGCAAGAAAAACTAAAGAAAATGGCGTCGGCTGCATGTTTTATACCTCTGACGACCTGACGTCATGGAAGAGAAGACAGCAGCTGATGCAGGACCCAAGACTTTGGAATTCAGGCCGACTGAGGGCAACCTGCCAGCGGATTACCCAAATGTAATGACTGCAACAGTGAATACACTCGAACATCTACATTCATGTAAGTGTACACAGCTGTACTATTTTCAACATGTTGACAAGCGAATGGAGGAGCCCAGATATAGAACTGTTTGTCTCCACCCAGAACTACTAATTGGACAAATTTTGCACAAGGACTCCCCACAAACAAGCCTGGAAAGTGGATGCTCTGTCCTTCAGCTGGAAAAACCTATCAGTCTATGCCTTTCCCCCGCTGTCTCTGCTCTCCAAAGTACTACTAAAAGTCAAACAGGACAAACCAAGGATGATTTTGATTGCTCCAGACTGGCCATGCCAACACTGGTGCCCCCTCCTGCGCAATGTGTCACGGTTACCTCCATGGCACCTGCCTCAGACTCCTTCCCTGCTGTCTCAGCAGGAGAACCACATTCTGCACACACAGCTTTCAACACTGAACCTTGCAGCCTGGCTAATTACTTAAACTCTCCCTTACCACCCCTCAGCAAACCTGTGATGGATGTTATCTTAGAGGCAAGGAGGCCTAGTACTAGAAAATCTTATGCTGAAAAATGGAAAAGATTTTGTGCCTGGAACCAATCTCAAGGGATGAGCACAGCAGCACCCAATTTACCTCAGATTTTACAATACTTAACTGAGATGCTTCACAAGGGCCTGTCTTTTTCCTCCATTAAAATCCATGCTTCAGCCATTTCAGCTCATTATAACACAGAACCTCCCCTCTTCTCTCATCCACTGCTCAAGCAGTACCTCAGAGGGGCCAAAAATTTGAGACCACCCAGGAGAGCTCCAACCCCAGCTTGGGACCTTAACTTTGAATTGGAGAAACTCACCCTACCTCCTTTCGAGACAGCTGCTACTGCAGACTTAAAATTTCTTTCTTGGAAAACAGCTTTCCTTTTAGCAATCACTTCAGCTACAAGGGTATCTGAATTACAGGCCCTTATGTCAGTGGAGCCTTTCATCATCTTTCATGTGGACAGGGTGTCACTCAGAACTAATCCACCCTTCATGCCCAAGGTGGTATCCAGTGTGGCTCTTAATCAGTCCATTCATTTGCCAACCTTCTTTCCCAATCCACAGAACAAAGGGGAACAGATTCTGCATTCCTTGGATGTGGACAGACAGCTTAGATTCTACTTGGACAGGACTAAACCTCAAAGAAAATCTGAACAACTGCTGGTAGCATTTGCTGCAGGGGCAGAGGGGAAGGCTATTTCAAATCAAACCATTTCTAAATGGATAAGCCATTGCATTCATTTCTGCTATAAGCACCATGGAAAACCTATCCCCCAGGGGATCAGACCTCACTCCACCAGGGCTGCATCTACTTCTACAGCCTTTCTCAGAGGTGTTCCTACCAGGGACATCCTAGAAGCTGCTACCTGGAGTTCTGTACATACTTTCACCGTTTGCCAATTTTCTCTAAATCCAGAGCTGGCTTTGCCATTGCAGTCTTGCAGGGTCTTATAGTTGGCCCTAATGCTATCTACACTCTTCCTCCCAACCATAGCTTTGGGAATCTATCCAAATGTAATGACTGCAACAGTGAAACATGAAGAACATAGTACAGTTGTGTACACTTACCATAAATGTAGATGTTCGAGTGTATTCACTGTTGCAGTTCTGGTTACCCTCCCTCCTGCCCCCTAACTTCTTTTGGCTATACCTCTACTTTCATTTACTATGCTTAAAAGCCTTTTTGGTGTATTTGCTTTTTTGTTGGAGGTATACCTTTGTGTTTTTATGTTTAATTGCTCCCCATTAGGGGGGCACCTGACATCTGGGGCAAGAAAAACTGATGTAATGGCGTTGGCATGTTTTATACCCCTGACGACCTGACGTCATGGAAAAAGGGACAGCAACCGACGCAGGACCCAAGACTTTGTTAATCAGGCTGGCTGAGGGCAACCTGCAAGCCAATTATCCAAATGTAATGACTGCAACAGTGAATACACTCAAACATCTACATTTATGGTAAGTGTACACAGCTGTACTTTTGTTTTGAATGAAAATTAGTTGACATTGATTATTTACTTGAAAGTTGAAGGAGAATGTGTTTGCTGAAGTTTCCCATTCATAATAACTTTGAGAATGTTTCAGAGAATGTTAAATAGTTGAGATTTTACCTCTAAATGAAGTGAAGTTATACTCTAATTCAGAAGAAATTGTCTGACATTTCCCAGCAACAAGTTTAAAAATCACAACCATGCACCTTTGTTATGTTTAAAGCACCCAATATGCATCTTTAAAAAGGTGTATTTCTATTCCTAATTCTACCTGCTACCCCAGAATGCAGTAACTTGATACACTGAAATGCATAGCACCTCTGACTTGCATCTACTCAGAGAGACAGAGCAGCAGTGGAGTTTGTATTCTGTTGGGATTTAGTCTTAAAGGTTATAACATTTCTAGTACTTTTGTAATATTGCTGTTGCATAGCAACATTAGAAAAGAAAGTAGTGCTAGCTAAGTGGTGAAAACAGACATGGGAAGACTTTGGCTGTGAAAAAATAATGTGCATCAAGGGGCTTTACTTGGATTTATATTTGCACAGCTAGTTGTACTTCAGAGATTTGAATTACTTGGTCTTACTCTCATCTTCGGGATGTACTCTTTTAGTCCCTTTTTCCAATCCTGGGAGAGCTGCTGGTCACTCTTCTTGACCTGTTGTCCTTGTGAATGCAGATTGTCAGTTAAAGTTTATAGACTAGGTTGTTTGATGTGTAATGTTGTTCTGCAGCTCACAAAGTACTGTTGCTGAAATGGATTGCTGAGTAGTCTCCTGAACAAATGATCCCCTTAAGCTTGCCTGCAGAGAATTTGATTATGCCAGGTGGTCTGTGATTTGAAGTGAATGCCAGGTTCATAGATTAGTACTAGGCTACCTGCCATTCTGGGCCATTTTAGCTTAGCAAATTACCCACTTGGGAATCAAGCCCTGCACCTTGTGTCCATAAGGTGTATACTTTAACCATTATGCCAACCTTAGGAGTTTACTTTGAAGTGCTGTGGGGATTCTAGCATGTGTTTTTGTTCATATGATTGCAAAATTGTTCCGAGGCTTTTTACATACTTATGTGGTGACTCCATTAAGATAGGGTTACACTTGGGTACAAAACAGAGAAGTACAACCTCCCTATAGTTACTGGAGCCTATTGTAGAAGGCCTGTTGTAAGTTATTAACACTATCCATCTATGGAATGAGTATTGGTGAAGGCGTGTGGATACAGATGGCATCTTCTTGTTGATGTGTCGTCTGGATACAGATGGCATCTTCATGTTGATGATGTGTCGAATAGGATTGCTAACAGTGATGCTGTCTGGGTTTACTCTGATTATTACCTTGAATTCAGGGAAGACAGAGGTGCTTCATTTTAGTTGTCCATCTCACTACATTAAAAAAACTGTGGTGGCTATCAAGTCCATCCATAACCTCCTTTTTCCCAATTTCTGCACATGAGGTTGAGATGTTAAATCAACAATGATGGTCATCTAAAGCCAATGTTTTCACCATTGAGTGGATAGCCCTGCCACTACTGATGTTCTTCATTCCACATTGCTGCAGTCCTAACTATTGGAGGTTGGCGTCTGAAAGTTTTCTGAAGTCGAGTTTCCAGACCGAATCAAAGTTAAATATTTTGTTTTTCTTGCCTCAGTATTTAACCGGATGTCAGAAAAAGTGAATAACTGTATTTTGTGGGAAACAGATATTACCATACTTTGTGTATACCTTGTTTACTATTAAGAGAAGGTTAGACTGTGCCAGGTTAGTTTTGGAGGTTCTGCCAGGTGTTTCTTTGGAGTCTCAGGGAGAGACTTTATTGTTACAGGATGTATCCTCTCAGGAAGTAGGCCAGGCTGAGGGGCTTCTCAGGTGGCTGTTCTTCCCTCTCTTCCTAAGGTGGTTAGAGCCTCCGAGGCAGGCCAAGTTTAGCTTCAGTGGGTTTCTCCTAGTGCTTCAGGGTCTTTGCCTAAGAAACATATGCTTAAAATGGCAGAGGATTTGATTACTATGATTAGAGGTTCTATGCCCCTCCTGATAAGAGGCCTAGGGTGGAACCTGAGTTTGAGAGTTTTGAGCACTGTTCGAGGCTTCTGAGCTGAAGACTTGCAGGAGTATCCTCCTTATTCTGATTCTGATGTGGATGATTCAACTCCTCAGAGACTCTGCATTCCATGAGGGAGCATTTTAAATGGGAAGGTCAAGATTTCTCTGATTCATTCTTGTTTGGCCTTTAGCTATACCTCCTGTTCTGAATGTGGTGGAAGATGTTTTGCAGAGGCTTCCCTGAATCCTGATTCTTTGCCTCCTGCCCCAGTTAAACCGGATAGGTACTATAGGGTGCCTGAAGCTCATAAGTATCTTTTAAGAGTCCTAGGGCAGACCTGTCTCTCAGGGGCCTAAAGGGGTGAAGGCCTCTGTTGTTAAAAATCCTGTTCCTCCTGATAAAGAGGCAAGGGCTTTGGATAGATGGGGAAAGAAAGTGTATACTTCTTCCACTTTAGCCATGAGGGCGTTGAATTGTCAGTTTCACATGTTAAAATATCAGAATTACCTCCTTTCACAATTGAAATCTAAGGTGGATTCTCTGGCAGAAGGTATTGAGTGTAAAGAGTTGCAGGATTTAGTTCATGTGTCTGAACAGGTGGGTAAACATTCCTTGCAGTGTGGTTTTGATGCTGTGCAGGCCTCCTCGAGGGTGGCTGCCACTGGTTCTGTTCTTCAGGCATGCCTGGTTGAGAGATCAGAATTTAGCTGAGCATGTTAAAACAAGGATTTTGGATGCTCCTTTGCAGTCTGATGTGTTGTTTGGTTCGCCTGTGGAAGCAGTTTTAAAGAAAATGGAGGACAAGGCTAAGTCTATGCAAACTGTTAAGGATTTTTGCAGGTGCAGCCTCCAAGTTTAGTAGAAATTGGCCTACTAAGGGATGGACTTATCCTGCTTATGATTCCCAGTCTAGGGGTAGGTAGGGGCAGAGCTCAAGGTTCTTAGGCCTAGGACAGGAGTTCCCCTGCTCAGACTTCTGGTGAGGGCAGGGGTCAGTCCTTGCAGACCCAATGACCTGCCTTTTCAGCTGCCAGTACATTCTCGCCTGGCAGCACCTTTGGGAGGAAGGCTGTCTCTTTTCAATGGGATTTAATTACCCAAGACAGATGGGTTCTGGATATCATTCACCACGGTTACAGGTTTTATTTCCATACCTTGCCTCCTTTCAAAGGCATGCCAGACATTCCTCCTCTACAAAGAAAAGAGGCTCACAAGCAAATTTCTCTGTTGCTCCAAATAGGGGCCATTCAGCCAGTTCCTGTGCCAGAAAGGGGCCTAGGATTTTATTCTCGCCTGTTCAAGAAGGGGAACACGTGGAGACCAATTTTGGATTTATCTATCCTCAACACTTATCTGGACATTCCCAAGTTCAAAATGTTGACGTTACAACAGCTTTTACCTCTGCTGGGCAAAGATCACTGGATGGTAACTTTAGATCTCAAGGAAGCTTACCTTCATGTGCCTATAAGACTAAGTTGCAGGAAGTATCGAGCTGGAAATTCTCATTATCAGTTCTCAGCATTGCCCTTTTGCTTATTTATTTCACTTTGAACATTCACAAAGGTTCTGGCTCCAGTGATAGCTTACTTCAGGCTAAAAGGAATTCAAATCTATCCTTACTTGGACGACTGCCTGATTCTAGCTCAAGAAAAGGAAGACCTTCTACAGCATTTGGATTATGTCATAGCAGTGCTAAGATGCCTAGGGTATTCTGTGAACGAAATAAAGTCCAGTCTAGTACCCTCTCAAGACATGTGCTTTCTGGGTGTGAGACTGAATACAGCAGCCCAGATGACCTTTTTAACCCCGGACAAACAAAAGAATCTTTCCAGTTACTTCCATCAACTATCTCTTCAGTCCTGACTGCAAGGACAGTCCTTCAAGCCTTAGGGTTCATGGCATCTTGTATTCTGGTGCTTCCCAATGCCAAACTGCATATGAGGAAGCTGCAATGGTATCTCAAAAATGTATGGACACAGCACTGCCAGGATTTGGACACTGTCATTCAAATAGTACCTTGCATTCAAAAGGAATTTTTGTGGTGGGCTCAGGAATGTCACCTAAACAAGGGACTCTCTGTGACCCGCCAGAGTCAGATTCTAACGACAGATGCCTCAGACATTGCTTGGGGAGCTCATCTAAATGGAAAGTGGATACAAGACAAGTGGCCTGCCAGACTACAGCATCTACATATCAACATGAAAGAGATGTTAGCAGTCCAGTTTGCATTAATGGCTTTCAAGGAGTTACTTCCAGGGCAGGTGTTGATTCTAACAGACAACACAACTGTCATGTGGTACATCAACAAACAAGGGGGAACACATTCTTACCCATTGTGCAGGCAAGCAATGATTTTATGGGAGACTGCGCTCAGCTTGCAACTAACTCTTCAGGCAAGGTTTCTGCCGAGCACAGAACTCCTTAGCAGATGTGTTAAGCAGACAAATCATGGATCAGTGGAAACTGGATCTTCATGTATTTCAAAAATTGACAGTGTCATGGGGAACTCCAGACATAGATCTGTTCGCTTCTCCACTAAACCACCAGCTGCCAAAGTTTTGCACAAAGAGGTTTCATCACACAGCTTGGAAAGTGGATGCTCTTTCTTTCAGTTGGAAAAATCTTCATGTGTATGCTTTTCCACCTCTGCCTCTTCTCCCAAAGGTGCTTCTAAAGGTCAGACAAGACAAGCCAAGGATGATTTTAATAGCTCCAGATTGGCCTCGGCAGCACTGGTACCCATTACTGAGGAGTCTGGAAGGAAGCCTCATGGGCCTTTACCCTTGATTCCACACCTGTTGTCTCAGAGGGACGGTCACCTGCTCAATGTCAAGCTTCACTCTCTTCATCTAACAGCCTGGCATATTCTGTTTTGAAAGACAGCAGGTCTCAACTTCCTCAACAAGTTTTAAATGTGATTATGGAAGCCAGAAGACCTAGTACAAGGAAAGAAAATGGAAGAGATTTTTATTTTGGAGTGCAGCAAACAATTTGGAGATTTCTGAGCCTAATTTGAGTGTGGCTCTTCAATATCTTACTGAGTTATTGGACAAAGGTTTGTCTTTCTCTTCCATTAAGATTCATGCTGCAGCAATTATGATTGTGACCCACCATTGTATCCTTTGTTCAAGCAATTTCTTAGAGGGCAAAGAATATAAGACCTACTCCTGCTTGGGATCTCAATTTTGTGTTGGAGAAACTTACTGTACAACCTTTTGAGCCTGCGGCTACTGCTGAATTGAAATACTTGTCATGGAAGACTGCTTTTGTTGGCCATTACTTCTGCAAGAAGGGTTTCTGAGTTGCAGGCCCTTATGGCGGTGGAGCCTTTTGATTTTCATAAGGATAGGGTATCTTCTAATCCTTCCTTTATGCCTAAGGTGGTTTCTAGTGTGGCTTTAAACCAAACTATTCATTTGCCTACTTTTATGCAGATCCTCAAAATAAAGGGGAAAAGATTTTGCACACTTTAGATGTACACAGGCAGTTGCGTTATTATTTGAGCAGGACTAAGGATTTTAGGCAGTCTCAGCAGTTGTTTGTTTCTTTTGCTTTGGGTTAAGCCTGTGTCAAAACAAACTATTTCTAGGTGGATTGGGTTTTGCATTGCATTTTGTTATTCCCATCATGGCAAGGAGATTCCAGCTGGGATTAAGCCTCATTCCACTAGGGCTACTGCCACTTCAACAGCATTTCTAAGGGGGGTGGCAACTAAGGATATTTTGGAGGCAGCTACTTGGAGTTCAGTGCATACTTTCTCTAAGCATTATCACCTTCCTCTCTACTCTAAGTCTAGGGCTGGTTTTGCCACAGCTATTTTGCAAGGCATGTTGTCAGTTCCTGCTTCCTTATGATTTGCCAGCCTCCCTTACCTCTGCTTTGGGATTCACTGCAGCAATGTGGAATGAAGAACATAGTACAGTTTTGTACCTACCATAAATGTAGATGTTTCTGTGTTTAGGGGTGCTTGTGTAGGTGAGGTTATATTCTGGTACTTTTGTATATATTGTACATATTTTTGGTGCAGGTATGTTTGGAGTTTTTGGTTTTGGCCTTATCTTTTCAGGGTCTTCTGACATCTGGGGAAAGAAAAATAGTTAGGACTGCAGCAATGTGGATCCTCGAACATCTACATTTATGGTAGGTACAAAACTGTACTTTCTTCCATATCACACCCATGCGTGTTCACTCACACCTACTGTCAATTAAGTATGTCCACTCCACTTCACCTACTGCATGTCTTTAGAATGTGGGATGAACTGGAGCAAATGGAGAAAACCCATGGGGAAAACAGGGAGGACATGCCAATGCCATACAGAAGGCACCCCAGCCAAGAACCCAACCCAACCCAAGAATCTCTTGTGTCTAGGTGAACATGCTACCTGCTGCACCACTGTCCTTATCATGTGTATTCAGAACATTCATTATTGTGTTTTCTAGCCCTTTTCAAAGGTGTTTGTTTCCCTCATCAGCACTTGTACCTAATTTATTTTGTTGCTCAGGGAGACAGACATAACACCCAGGACCATTTTGTGTATTAAATAATGTGTAGCTTTGCTTAAGCATCAGGAGAGTTTTGCTGTAGGTACAGTATGTTACTAGTTATGTGGTGCAGGAGACCATTGAGAAGTCTAGCCACATTTCCTGATTTGTCCTAAAGCTGTGTCTGGTTAAAGGAGAACTGCACCCACAGACCCAGAAACATGTTTATTTCATCATGGTTTGGTGTTTCTTACATTTTAACACCACCCTGGGACTATTTACAGGTTTTAAATATTTTATATGTAATTTCTGACCATGAGGTCTGTCATCTTGAAGTAATTTTGATTGTTTAGTCTGCCTCTAAGTATCCCACAATGCAGTGCTTGTTTGTAAAACTTTACATCATGAAGGCCTCTTTCTTCTTAAAACTCCTATTACTGCACTCATTTTACATGCATACACTGCTGCCTTTCAGTCAGTTTTAAGTAACATTTCATGCCGTTCAATGACTACTTAAAACACAAACAGTGCAAATGCCCCAGAACAGACTTTCAAGTGCTTTTTACTGTTGCGTATTTTTAGAATGGCTAAACTGCAGTCTTCTGTGAAGCCTGAATTGTATTGTATTACTTTGACTCCTCTCCCATTCCCCTTCACACCTAACTTCTCTGGCTGTCAAAGTGTCAAGGGTAATTTGAACTGTTACCTGCTGTGATTGACAGCTCATAGCAGGAGACTTGACTCGTGTACTGTTTCCTTGTTCTAGCCTTTACTTTCTGTATGGGTAGGGGAAGGACCAGGGAGTTGTGACATCACAGCATGGGTGGGTTTTTAGAATGGTAGTAGTGATGTCACTTTGGGGAGGGAAATGGCCAGAAAATTACCTATATTCAGTGACCTTGATGACATCAGTGAATTGGAGATTGCAGCAAGCTTTTCCATGACGGGACAAACGTTTTTTGAAAGTAAAACCACTACAGTACAGTAAGGTACTCTTGTAGTGGAGAGAAACAGTCAATTTTAAATATTTTAAAAGTACTGTTGTTGATTCATAGCGGGGACAAGTAAGTAGGGAGAAAAAGACAGATAAATTGAGCATTTAATAATAGAATCCCATTGTTGTCCTTTAACTGACTTGCTTAAGGTCATACATTAGGCAAATGAAGACTGAGGGAATCAAACCCTGAACAGTAGGAAGTAGTTTAGTCATAATGAATGTGTGTGTGTATGTATGCGCATCTATATATATATATATATATATATATATATATATATATATATGTGTGTGTGTATATATATATATATATATATATATATATATATATGTATATATTTTGTATGTGTATATATATTTATACACATGTATATATATATATATATATATATATATATATATATATATATATATATATATATATATATAAAATGCATGTATTACTGCAACTTTTGTATTTTTAATTCTGTTAACTGACAGTGGGCTGTATTAACCTAGCTTATTAACCCGTAATGTGTCTTGGTTCCTTGCCCTTGTTATCGAATGATAATCATAGGTTACCTTGTGTTCTGTGGGACTGGGCTCAGTATTCCTCAGCTTAATCTTCATTATTGATTTGAATTTGGGCCAAGCACTATCCTAGTCTCTCTTATTTAGTTCTTGATATATATTTATATTTTTTTCTTTCCTCCTTTGCTGGCATTTTGACAGCTGTCCCAGTGCCTCATGTCCTATGCTGGGTCTGCTGGCACTTCAGTTCACCCCTTTCATAGTCCAGTGCCTGAATTTAAGCCAGGGCCAATGAGAAGCCTAAGGTTCTCCATGGCTTCCACTGTCCATCTTCTAGCCAAGAAGGGTAATATATGACCTACCGACTTACTCTACACTTCCTTCCCTGTGCTAATTGACACACATCCATGGACAGCTCCTCCCGTGCCCATCCCTCCCTGCTTTTGTGTCGGTCACCAGAGCAGCTAATCGGTCTTGGGTTGCTTGGGCTGTACTCAGGGTTTTTTCTCTAAACATCACTGCATTGGCTAGTTCTGGATGTACTGATATGAAATCAAATGATAAAATCTCATTTTTCCTTTACTCAGTCTATTAAAAAAAACTTGATTTGATCTTTTTTCTCAAACTTTTCTACTTACCTGTTTTGTCTTTGTAAAAATGTTGTCCTTTGGTTATTTGAGTATGGTCAATTGGGTATATGAAAACTGATCTAATGAACATTAGGCTGATGTACATGTCATAGATCTAAACATATCTAAATGAATATGTGCATACTTTATTACACAATCCCAGAGCATGTAAAACAAATAACTCATATTTTTACAGGGAGGCAGTTCCCACTGTGCCGCCCCATTCATCCACAACTCCTCCTTCCTGTTTTTGCACATGGGGGTCAGATTGGCACTTCAGTTGTGACAGTCATCTTGAGCCAAGGTTCACACTGCTGGGTGGCTAGCCTTGCTGCTGCTATTCTTCCATACCAAACACACACACACACATACATGTATGGCCAGTTTAACGTGTCCACTCCACCTACTGCATGTCTTTGGAATGTTTGGGGAAAATTAAGCACCTGGAGAGAACTTGCATGAACACAGGACTTGCATACTCGGCACAGAAGGCATCACATGTGGGAAATGAACCAGAGAACTTTCTTGGTGTGAGGCAACAATGCTATCTGCTGCGCCACTGTGCACCGTCTCCCTAAACCCCCTGTTAATTATATATACCAGCTTCATGATAGCATAGTAGTTGTCATGTCCAGCTGTTTTGTTGGTTGTCTATGGTCGGCAAAACAGTGATTGACAAAGTGCATATTCAATGTGTGTGTGTGTGTGTGTGTATGTATATATATATATATATATATATATATATATATATATATATATATATATATATATATATATATATGAAGTGTGTCCGTGTATGTGTGTGTATATATATGGGTCTACCTGACATGGTCGACAGTTCATATGGTCGACAAGCATTTTAGGTGGGGGGCTTCGCCCCCACACCCTAACTATATATATCAACTCCAGGGTCGCACAACATTGGGGAAGGGGGCAAATCTGCTTGTCGACCAAATGAGTGTCGACCATATGAACTGTCGACCATGTCAGGTAGACCCATATATATATATATATATATATATATGTATATATATATATATATATATATATATATTTATACAAACACACACAGTAAAAAAATATATATGTATATATACACACACACTAAAAAAATGATATAATTTCTTTTTACTGTGTGTGTATGTGTATATATATATATATATATATTTTTTTTTTGTTACTGTTTATATATAAATATATATACATATCAGTTTTTTTTTTTATTTCTTATCTTAAAGGTACATTTGCCCCTTGAATGCAGTAATAAAAGACAAAAATGCCTGAGCTGTGGATTTCAGAAGAGGAAATGCCAGCAGTTTACTCAGTGCATAGATCACCTTCTCAAGTCACTTGACGTGGTGAGTGCATGCTATTTCAAAATATTTTGAACAATAACACTGAAGCAGGGTTAGCCTTGGATTAAACTCTCTACTTTCCAGGCCAATGTTGGTGATCAAAATTTTGTTAATGTGTGCCACAATTGGCCTTGGCAAATAAATTCCTTTTTAGTGACTTGGTATTTGTGCCATACCTGTCAGCCTCTTGGAGCAAAAAATTTGGACAAAGCCATAAATAATGGGGGGACAAAGGCCCAAAAATAGGGACGCTTTTTA
Organism: Protopterus annectens; assembly: GCF_019279795.1. Taxonomy (NCBI): domain Eukaryota; kingdom Metazoa; phylum Chordata; order Ceratodontiformes; family Protopteridae; genus Protopterus; species Protopterus annectens. The sequence goes on from NC_056735.1 coordinate 659,412,964, forward strand.
AATATTGCTCTTACAAACTTAGAAAGTTGATAGAACAACAGGTGTTGCATTAGCATGAATATTTTGAAGTGTATGAAGCCTGAAACTCAAATGTATATCATTATTTTTTTACTTCAACCCTCAATGATTTACCAGTGGTGTGCCAGAAAACCATAATTTTGTGTGAAACAGACCAAAAATATGAGGCAAAAATCTAGACATTCTGTGAAAATCTGTACAGCTGAGAAGTGTGATTGGCGCCCTTTGTCTACTTTTCTTCAAACTTTAAATCAGAATGTCTGTGTACAGCTTAAGCAAGTGCAAATGTCTATCATATCTATAGCTCCGTATGAACAAAAGAAGCCCTGGGTGTCACCACTACTTCAGACGAGTGCCCTCTAGCTGGAATAGTGTTTTTTTTTTTAATACACATCCTTGATGTCCCTAAATCTTGCTACCTGGAAGACTTTATGTCATAGAAATAACTGCCTACATGCAGCCAGGAAATGGTAGCCGAGTTATTGACTACTGGAAAACCCAAAGGAAACTCTTTGCTGTTCAGCGAGACAAACCTACACTTTAAGGATAATTTTTGTACATTAGACTTTTGTTCATCTTGATAAAGTTACCCATAAGAAGCTTGGGTTGCACAGACTATTGTCATGCTATGCAGCAGCTACCGTAATCAGTGCTTGTGTACTTGCTCATTTATTAAAATATCTATGGATCAACTAATTCAGCAGGAAATTACAAAGTGCAGGCTTCCTAACTTTGGGCAGATTAAAAGTACTCAGGACTCTGAGCAAACATCTTGAGCATAGAATTTCCAAAAGGAGGTAAGTGCAGTCTGAAAAGCTTACTGGTCATTTTGTACCATTTGTTATGTCTGAAGTAAAAGTAGATGTGGTTATCACGTACAGGGTAAGTAAATTGGGTTCCTTTCTACTGATATAACAACCAGTGCTAGTTTTTACTTTGTCCTTTAAATCTTTCAGCTTTGAGTCCTAAAAACTGCACAAGCTAACCTATGCAAGTTCTGTCTCCCCCTCTCCAACTACAAAGCATAAATAACCATACATTTTTTTAAGAAGTGACTTTCTGTAGCATGTAATACCACTGTTGGCTAATATATCTAAAATGTTTAGAGAGAAATACTGTGTGTCTCAGTATATAAATATAGGGAACTAATGCCTTTGTGGTCACTGGAGCTAAAAGCTGCTGAAACTGCTATTTTTCATTAGATCACTGCTGCAGTCACATAAATGTTTCTGGGGATGTATCTTGTCTAGTATTTTATGTCCAGCTTCTATATAAAACCTTTTGGGCACCTTCCTTGCTTGCCATAAGTCCACTGAAGCATAAGGGCATTCTGCTATAAAAAGACATACAGGGATGCTAACATTGAGAACTTTCTTGCTGTTGAAGAGTTCAGTAAGATGACCTGTCTATACTGTGACTTCAGTTTCATTGCTTAGCTTGAATTTCAATTTTCTGGGCAGATAAGTACCCCTTTGAGGAAGGAACTTTCTTTTTTGTTGACAAAAAGTTGTAGAAATAATTTTCTCTTAATGTCCAGTAGAGATAAATCCATACAAAGATTCTCACATGGCCCATCTCTTTTATTTGGAGAAATCACACATCTGTTTGTCTGATATTTATTTTTCCTTTACCCTTAAGACCCTTTGCATTCAGCTTAACAGCTTTAATCTCTTTTTGGAAAACATTTCCTTGCTGAAAGGTTGGAGTCTATACTTCAGGTCTTCGTAAGAGAGAGAGAGGGAAGATAGGCTTTGTCATAGAGGTCCAGATGCTGATACATCTAAAGCAATTAAGCTGGATACTCTCAAGAAAAAAAAATCAAAACCCAAGCACCTTTCACCTCTTTCCAACTAGTGTGAATGGTTCCCAATATGAACGGTACAGTTTTAATAAAGATATTTTTAGAGCTTTTCAGTCTGTATAGTCTTCCACACCATTTTCTTGTCATTCTGAGAAAAGGGTTCCCTCTTCTTCTGAGGAAGGACTAGATTAAACATCACAGGTTTCATCCCCAGTGAATCCAATTCAGCCTTTGATGAAAATATCACTTCTGATTCTTCTGTTAAGGAAATTTAGTTCTATAATACTTTTTCCAAAATGAAAGACATGTTTAAGTGGGAAGGAAAAGAGATTCCAGAAACTGAGATATTATGACCTCATTGTTGATTACCCAAACCCTTGCCAATTTCACCTGGTCTTGGGGCTTTAGGATGATTCATTCACTTCTACATGTTCCCTGATGCTCAACCTCCTGCCTCCAAGAAGCCCAACAGGCTATATAAGGTGCCTGAGTCACAGAGATACCTCTTCAGAATCCCCTTGGCAGACTCTGCTGTTCTCTCTGTGAATAAGCATGGAGCTTCTAGACCTTTAGCCTCTTCCAACTTATTCCCATGTGAAAGGAGAGCATGGCATTAGATAGATATGGCAAGGTAATCTATACTGCTTCAGCCGAGGCCTTCAGATCTATAAATTGTCAAGCCTGTATAGCCAAGTACCTCCTTCCCATATTTTCAGACATACAATAAATTATCTCTAATCTCCTTTCATCTGAGTGTAAATCTTCACCATCTAATATGCATTCATTTTGCATCTCAAGTCATAAAAGCATGTTCCCCAAGGTGTTCTTGGGGTAAAGGTAATGCAGTTTCTACAGCTGCAGCCATAGCACTACTACTGAGTTCTTAAAATGCTTAGAGGAAAGGGGTGAGCTAATGCATGACAAAAAAAAAACTTCAGTTAGCAGTCCCTTGCTATAGCAGGAAATATCCCAGCAGCGCTAGGTCTTTTTTCAGAAAACCTTTTAAACCAGCGCAAGGAAATCAGTCAGGAATCCCTCTTCATCCAAAGAGTCAGATGCTTGTTTCCTCAGAAATACTTGCACAAGGTGTTATTGATCCTACCCCAATTCCAAAATGGGAAAGAGTATTTTACTGCAGGACTTTCTAGTACCAAAGAAAGATGGTATCTGGACACCAGTATTAGATCTTTCAGTTCTAACTCATTTATAAAAATTGCACCATTTATGTTGACTATGGAGTCCATTCCAGTCCTTTCTAGTATTTCATATCTTAAGGATACTTACCATCATATCCCAATTTGCTAAGACAAAGCATTTAAAAAAACATTTTTTTTGTATTTGGATTACATTTTCAATTTTCATCCACACTGGATTCTCCATCACTCCAAGGGTGTTTATAAAGTGATTGGCTCCAGTAGTTGCCTTTTGCATATTTCAGAGAATCAACACTGATCCCTACCTAGACAATTTCCTCATCTTAGCAGAATTAGCTCAAGACATTGGGCATCCCTTCTCTTCACCATAAATCTCTTTCAAAAACTAAGCCATAGTCTAATCCTGGAGAAATCTTCCATAACTTCCGATTCAGGTGAAGCAAGAGCCCCTCGCTGACCCTATTTAAGTGTAATTTGGATGATTGGATGGGAAACCACTAATTCACACTTGGACTTTTTACCTGTGTCCCTCTAGGATAGGGGCAGTAGTTGCTGACTTAGTTCCACATAATACCTTGATATTCTTGGGAACAGTGGTTGTACTTGGCTAGGCTTGTAAGGGCCCTAGAGCCAATTAGCCTAGTAACCTCCTATGATCCTTTTAACCCAAATCTCAAAATTGATATTTTTGGAATGTCTGTTGGACAACCCTCTCATGATATCCTGCCTCTCTCTAGAAAAGGTTTAATTTCACCATCTTCTGTTCTTGATCTAGCTCACTAATCCACAATCACTGCAAGAGAATTCTTCAGAATTGTGGACTAGGTATATCAACTATCCCACTGGCTTCATAAAAGAAAGATCCAGTGGCTCCTCAAGTCCATCTGGACTCAATATCGGCATCTGTTTCCTTTTCTTGTATGAGCTCTGAGATTTGTCAAGAAAGGACTCCTGTATTGGGCAGCCCATATTCAGTTAAACTCAGGTCGACCAATCTCCCCAAGTCAGTCAGTAAAACAGGTGCATCAGACTGCTGTTGGGAGTGGAGGAGCAATTTCCAAAGGTGTCAAAAGTTCAGGAGCTTTGAAATTCCCATTTCAGGAGGAAACATGTCAAACTCAAAGAAATGATGGAATTGATAAGTTTATTAAAAGCCCTGAATCATCTGTCTATACTAGTACCTTTTGGATAACAGAGAAAACAGTGATGTGATATGTCAACAAACAAGGAGGACACAGATTGTGTACCCTCTGGAACATTAACCTTGATTGCCTGGGAGGTGGCATCTCAGTACAGTCTCACCTTTCAGGCAACTTGCATCCCATCAGAGCAGAACACAATTTCAAACTCACTGAGTAGATTCACAGCAAACTCGCAAGTGGATGTTGCAGTTCCAGGAATGTGTCTAGTCTTTTTGAACTCCACAAGTAGATCTGTTTACCTCCATTCACAACAGGCAATTAAGGTTTGCTGCAGGACTTCTTGTAGACAAGCCTGGAAAGCAGATGCCTTTCCTTTCCCATGGTTAGGAGTATTACTGTATGCTCCTCCTCTACTGATTTCAAGAGTCTTAATAAATACCAAGACGTGCTATCCCTTTTGGCTCAGACAGCATTGTTTCACCCTTCTTATGCACCTGGCCAGGTGCATTTACCAAAATCTTTGTCATATAGTGGACCTTTTCCCACAGGACAAGGGATCACATTCACCCCAGCATTCTGAACCTAAGCCTGACTGGATGAAAGTTTTAGATTCCTTTTAGGTACCTTTTTACACATGACATGCAATGGGTATTAAAACAGGCTAGAAAGTCATATTTGGTAAATTAAGAATTTTCTAGTTGATGCAGTACTGGTGACCAGGCTCCATCCCAGGCTGGGGCTCCAGTGGTTCTCTAGTACCTGTGTCAATTGTTCAATTCTGGCCTGACTTAAACTTCTATAAAAGTGCACATTTTGGTTTGTTTTTAGATCCCTCCTTTCCAGATGAAGAAATTCTTGAAAGCAGTGTTGCACATTAGGGCTCCTAGAAAGCAGGTGACTCCATCATGCAATCTACATTTTGTTCTAGAGAAATGAACTTTATCACCATTTAAATTTCAGCTGCCACCTCCTAAGTTACTTACCTGGAAGACTGCTTTATATATTGCTCTAACCTCACTCTGAGACCATCTGAATTGCAAGCCCTAATGTCTGTTGTTTTTCCCCACACAATGGTAGAGTCACACTGCCATTGTAAGCCCTAATGCCTGTTTATCCCTTTGTTTTTTTCACAATGGTAGAGTGACACTTGCATACTGCCTTCGGCGTAAATGAAGGATTAGTTCAAAGTTCTCTCTGAATCAGTTTATTCACCTTTCTGTTTCCTTTTCCCAAACCAAAACAGAGGAGAGAGCGAATACTACAGTCACTGGATTTCCACAATCCTCTCAGATTCTTCTTGGACAAAACAAAGCTTTTATACAGGTGGACCAGCTGCTTATTTCTTACAAAGGTAAGAAAAAAGGACAACCCATTTCCACGCAAGCAATATGCAGATGGTTATCACAGGCTATTCAGTTTTGCTGTTTACACTATGGTCACCCCCCCCCCCACCCCCACACACACACACACCAAGAGTGTTAGGGCACACTCCATTAGAGGTATAACCACTTTTGGGGCCTTTTGGAAAGGGAAGGAATTTAGAGGCTACAACTTGGTCCTTAGTGCTCATAGTTACTAAACACTACAAAACGGATTCTTTTTCCAGAGGCAGAACATTATTTCATATGCATGTTCTTCACTACCTTCTAGATTCTGGTCCTGCATCCTTTCTGTCTGAGCTTTGGCAATCATCCCTTATAGTTTTTGCTATTGCAATAGTAATCTAATGATGAACATAGTACAGTTGTATAACTAAACTTAGCATAACAGAGGATGTTTGAGTTTGAATAGATCATTATTGCATTACGTTTGTACCTGAAAGAACAACATTTGCGCTATTATGTCTGCCCAGAAGCAGAAGAAAGGTGGAACCTACCTATGTTAAGGAAAAAAATAGCTAAGGTGAAATAATAAGGGGTTGTATGAAGTTGTCGATGATGTGTATGATCTGCCTTTATGGTTTTTTTGAGCCAGATCACAGTGCACTTATGCAAATAATAGAAATAGTTTGTATCTCATGAAATTGATAACCAGTCAGCAGATGACAGAAATGCTTCTCTTCCCATGTTCACATGTAGACAGTCAGGGAAGCACAGTAAATTGATTTCCTTATTTTTCCTGTAATCTGAGTATATGCAACAAGAAGTTCATTGCATTTCTATTTTTCAGAGTGAGAGAAACCATTGTATTTGCAATGACCCCTGCTAATAGGGAAACCTTTACCAGCTTGGAGTTTGGTATATTTTAGTATCTATCATTTCTGCACCCCAAAGAAGGGCTGAGGAGGTCATATCCTTGGCTTACTGGGTGAGGATGCATGGCAGGATCTGGGCTTGGACAGCTGCTGGAGCTTCTGGAATTGATGGCTTCCACCGTCTTCATGCACAGTTTTTTATGACTGGAGTGCAGATATTGCAATGTGTAGTAGATTGTTAGAGTGACACTGTGTTCACTTATCTAGTTCTTATGCCACTCCATTACACTGTGCAGTCCCACTAACCTGCTGTGGATCTTCCTTTTATGGCAGTAGAAACCATTTCATTTTCTGAAGGAAAGCTAATATGGTGTGCAGTATCTAAACAAACAAAGGAGGCACGAGGTGATACGCACTTTTACAGGAAGCATTACTTATCTGGCATTAGTTTATACATGAGGGAAACCACTTTCACATCAGTTCACATCCTTATGGAAGTGTGCAAGCTGAGTAGATGCTTTGAGCTTCTCATGTAGTTGTCTGCTGGAGATGCAGTTTGCAAGGTTGTGTCAAATTAGGGTCTACAAGTATGGGGTACTTTGGAGACAAACCTCTGTCACTAGAGTGATTGCAGTTCTCTCCTCTTTTGCATAGTTCATTAGGGTAGCGGGAGGTAGTTGTGACTGATTTTCTCATTGTATAGGAGGTTCTTTTGCAAATCTCCACTGTTTTTTGCTGAATCCTTAACTTATGGGAAAATTCAGGAAATATCAAAACTAATTCTTTACACCTCTGGTGGCCAGGAAGGGTGTGTTTTCAGGCTGTCACATCTCCTGCTTTCCAAGAAATTGTCCTAGTCCTAGCCAAAGATTCCCTTATGTTTGGAGGTGACAGAGTCTTATTCTAAGGCCTTGCTTCTGATGTGGTGCCCTTTATCCCCTTCCCTTTATTTGCTGCCTAGGACCCGATGTTACTGAGACTGCTAGAAATTCTCCACTCAGTGAGCTTCTACTTTTAAATGGTAACTATTCTTATATTTGGCAGTGGTACCTTTCTATAATCTGCTTATTTAACATGTATAAGCTTGACCTGACAGACATTTGTATAATTTTGGCTTCAGGTATTGTGCCATCAAGGGTGTATGTCATCTTTTACTCAACATAATGAACTGTGGAGGGCCAGAATGTGGGCTTGCATTTGCTGGTCATGTAGTTCGGTAGATGAAATCTACTTCTCTGTCATCCTTTACACAACCATTTGCCTTCTTTTTGAGCTTTCTAAGTCAGAATTTTTTGAAGTGTTTGAAGTTTGCATCTTAAAAAATGCCTTTCTTATTGGCCATTATCTATGCATATAGGATGTCTGAGTGTCAAGCTGTTTTTAGGGAACCATATTTAGCCTTTTATTGCAATAGGGTGCCCTGTATAGCTAAGAAAGCCGGACAAAAATCTTATAATTGATTGGTTTCTATATAGGTATACAGTAACTGGTATAGGTATCACTAAATGAGTTTAGACATACTAATTAGAATATGAAGTTTGCTAACAAAGAATTAATTCCACAGTGACCTATCAAGTTCATATGGTGATTGTCTTTAACTGAGTTTTGGAAGAAATTTGCAGCAGTACAAGTGGAAGCCTGTTTTAGAGCTTGCCATCATGAACACAGAAGCATAAATTACCAGAGGTTTTCATGGACTTCAAAAAACTTGTAAGTTGTCCGAAGGTTGCAGGATATGATCAAGTGAAGGTCCGTTCAGCTATTTAATATTTTTTTGGCACATTGTAATTAGACTGCAAGCCATTAAATTTGCAAAGTGAGGAATAGTGGTGGGCTCTAATATCTGCTGCAAAAGAGGAGGTCTGTTGTAAATGTTGCAACTTTGTAAACAGCGCAGGTTACTAAATATCTGCAGAGAAGAGAAAATGAATGGCAGGCAATGGACTGATCGAAGAAGGAATCGAACTGCAAGTAAGGATGGGCCAAGTCCTGTAAAGTTGTAATCAGTACAGCACTTCTATAAGTGGTTGGTTTTATTTTTGATTTGCTGATTAACTAGGTAGTTGGCTTTTCCATGCATCCTTTTAAGGCATCACCTGAGATACAAAGGCAAGGGTAAGTACAATTTAATTGCACAGTTTAGTATAGCTAACAGTTCTCGTGTTTTAGGGTGCAAACTGGAGTACCCAGAGAAAACTCTCACAGGCAAGTGACCAGAAATCAGGACTGAACCTTGTACCCTATAGTTGTGAGGTGAAGATCTTACTCCCTGCATACACTGTCACTTAGGTAAAAGCATCTGCTTAATCTGTGGAATGATCAAAAAGTCTTGGGGTTTAGAATTAGAAAGATTAAAATACATTATTGGGATAGCAGGTAAAAACAGCATTGTCTTGGTTTTCTTAGTTTTGAGATGAGTCTAGAACTCTACCTGGATTAAATGAAGTTGAATTGTCTCATGTAGAGTTTATGAGAGAGAGTATCACTTCAGAGGAGGGTGGTAACTTTTTAGTGTACTGTACCTCTTTGCCATCACCAAAGTGTTATACCATTTCATTAATGAATGCAGTGAAACATGAGTGGTTCATCCAATGAGTGGTGCAGTAGGCATAAGATTAGTAGTATGATGAGATTGTATTATGTGCTGCAAATTACACCTTACCTTTAAAATAGCTTGCGTGCCATCTAAGTGCACTGTGGGGGTGTATGAGGCTAGAAGTTTGAGAAGGCGGCAGTGGTTGACCCTCATCCCTTATTCAGATCTAGAGGCAGACAACATTGTTGGAGTTTAGATGCAGGTAGAGATACTCAGTGGTGTGTCTATGCCACAGCCAGGTTAAAACCATGCTTTGTGCCGGATATGAAAATAATATAATATAAAAGAGATGCTGCTGATCATGTAAACACGTCACTAGATTCTTTGGGGGGGTGAGAGCTGTCAGGCAATAATTGATGAGCATAGTTTAGGTGTCCGTATCCAGATAGCTGTACCATTCCTCCCTTTATTCAGTGGTTGATTAGTATTGACACAAGGTAGATTATGGGTGTTGCTGTATTTTTCAAAAATTCTGGGAGTAAATTTTTTTTGTGACTTTGTCCCCGCTGTCGATCATCACTTCCCTTTCTGCCCCTCTACCCATTCAATTTTCATCATATTGATCACTGCATTGCAGTAGCCTTAGTTATATGGATTATATCCTGCCAAGGATGTAATAGCAGGCCAGCTTCCAAAGTTTCAGGGCACTTTCAACACGCCCTATCAGACAGCTCATGTTGAGCTGAATAAAAGATATGTTGGGGTGCAAATCCCTTCACAGTTTTGCTGTTGCCAAAGAGTAAGCTTCTCTGAGGCTTTAGAGAATTGATGGTTGGCTCATGCTGTTCCTTTGCTTGGCAGATAAATTCCCTTTGGGAAGGAAACCGTCCATTTAATCATTTTGCTTATTATTTATATGTTTAAATGTTTTTCTTTTGGAAAGTTATTTTAAAACTAGGAGTTTTGTGCTTTAAAGGATTGTTATGAGACTTACTATACCTTTAAACAGAATAGCTTTTTTCACCATCAGCAAACCATTTTTTGTGTGGAGAAATTGTTTTACTTTGTGGTTCTGGCAAAGTGTTTTCAAAGAGCTTTTTCCTGTGTTTATCTGAGGGGAAAGTGGCTTTTAAAGACTGCATTGTTACCAGGATTTGCTGCTTGTTTTCCCTGGGAATGGAATAAACTGTTAGTTCTACAGCTGGTCATTCTTCCAGCCACAAAAAGAAAAATGTTAACAGCAGGCTAGCAGTATGCTTCAGTCTCAGGTGGGTGCCTCTGCAATGGCCATTTGTTGTACCTTAGACCACGCATCTTTTATCCTGAATCCCTCTGGTGTAGCACCTGCAGCCAGTGTGGACCAGGGGTTAGCCATGTCCTCTGCAGCTGTTGGGGTCCCCTCAGTGGGTAAGGGAGAGACACTCTTGTTAGTCCTGGGAGAGAGAACATGGAGGTCTTCCCAGTTTTGTCAGAATGTTGTGCCTATCCATAGGGAAGCTGCTGCTGCCACTAACACTGTTGGTACATTTTTTTCCTGTCAAAAAGAAGCAGAAAACTAAGCATGTATCTTCTCCTCCTCCTCCTCAAATTTCTTTAGACAGAAGTAGTTTACTGGGTCTGGCTCAGTGCTCAGTTCAGGCTATTGATCCTTTAAGGTAGTTTCTGGTAAAACAGAGAGAGATACGTCCTTTCCTAAAGAGATAGAAGATTCTGAATCTAGACAGGAAGATGAAGGGATGGGTACAGGGTTTTCTCATCAGATTTTTGATTCAGACTGGGAGGAGAGCTCAAGTTCTGATTTCCCCTGTGGAGTTTCTCTTTCTCTGGGTCTATTTCTAGAAAGTGCCAGTGATTTCAGTGGGAGAACACAGGTGTCTTAGTCCCTCAGAAAGTACTATTAGCTGTTACAGAAGGAATTTCCAGAACTTGCATCCATTCCTCCAGGATAGTCTGTCTTGGAGGGTGTGTGTGTATGCTACTGCCAATATTTTTCCTGACAGTCAGCTAACTGCTCCTACAAAACAGATCTTTTAAGTTTTTATACACTCTTCTCAAACCTGATCCAGCAGCTGTAGCTTTAGTTAATCCTTCTGCTGCTAAACACTTAATTCCAATCCTACTATTTCTGTTACGGATGAGATGATTATTGATGGATATGGGGAAAAAAGCATATGCTGCTGAGAGTTGGATTTTCAAAATTTTGAATTGTCAGGATCATACATCTTTTAGGTAACAGACAGTAGGTTTGCCCTAATTATGAAAATATGAGGAATATTTTATCTGCAGTTTCTTCTTTTGATTAAAATCTGTTTTAAATAATTTCATTTCTTCTCTTATGTTACTACTCAATATGTGTATGAATCTGTTGATACTTCAAGGGCAATAGCCACTGGTACTGTTTTAAGGACGTTTACATGGCTGCATTCTCAGAACCTCCCAGATGATGATAAAAATGAGATTTAGTTTTTGGCCCCCTCTGCTGCAGAGGTGATCAGAAAGTGTGATGAAAGGGGTAAAGCTGATACAGAGAATCTCCAAGATTCTTCTGCCTTCCTTTTCCAAATCTTCTGAGGGATTCTGTACTTCTCATCCAGTTTTAGTAAGAAACAAAATAAACAGTATTAACAAAATGCAGGTAAACAGACATTTAAGAAGATATGTCAAGGGGGTTAAAAGAAGAATTCTGGAAACTCCCAAAACCAAGGACAGTCCAATAAATCAGAATGACTTATTCCCCACCGCCTTCCCCACACTGGTACCCCCTTTTGTCTTTCAGAAAGTTTGAATCTCCATTTTTCTTTTTTGGCAATAGATAGTTTCAGACAAATGCGTTCTGAAGATCATTCATTAAGGTTACAGATGGCAATGGGAGGAAATTCTTGTTTTCCAGGGGGTTATTCCTCACCTCCTAAACCTGTTTTTGATGGTGCCCAAATTCAAAATAATGTCACTTCATAACCTGTTACTTCTTCTTCCTCATTCGAGTTTCCTTGTAACATTAGGTTTAAAAATGCTTATCATCACAACCCTTTTCATCCAGATTTCAGTTTTCTTAAGGTTTTGTGTGTCTGGATCATATTATCAATTCTCTGACTTACCCTTTGGACTACTCACTACACCAAGAGGGTTCACAAAGTGTCTAGCTCCAGTTATAGATCATTGTAGGCTACATGGGTTCATAGGTAGGTACTAGGCTATCGGCCCAAGGGCCTATGCAAGCCTAGCCAACAAGGTTCCCTGGCTTACGCCACCCAAGAAAGTTATTTTCCTGTGCCACAGATGAGCAGAGACACAGAAGTGATCCCTGGGGTGTATTTCCTATTTCCCATCCACTCATCAAGATTTTTCTTGAAGAGTGCTAATGAAGAACTTTGTTTGACATAGATGGGTAGCCTGTTCCAGAGTATGGGAAGTCTGTGGGATAGGAATCTATCCCTCCAGCATGTCCTGTTTATTGTGGTGACAATGTTTAGGTCCCTAGAGCGTGTAGCTCAGAGGGATTGGGATTTCTTTAGGTGTAGCATGTCCAACAGCTCTGGGTTTGACATAGCTTTATATGATAGGCAGAGATCACCTCTGAGTAGGCGATATGCTACGGAGTAAAGCTGGAGTTTTTTGAGGCGGTCAGTGTAGGGCATTTGTTTGAGTCCAGTAATACTCTTTGTGAGGTACTTCTGTGGCCTTTCCAGCTGCTGCAGATGTCTTGTGAGGTACATTCCAAAAGGGGCGTTGTACTCTATAATGGGTCTAATGAGTGATGAGTAGAGGGTAACGATGACCTCTTTTTTCCTGGATGAGAACCCTTTTATGATGGGGTGTACCACGTAGAAGGACTTCCTGACTACTGTGGCGATGTGACTATCAAAGGAGAGACTACTGTCCACCTGGGTCCCAAGATCTCATATCACGCATTCGGTGTTAAGTAGGTTGCTGCCTATGTGGTAGTTCATGGGTACAGAGATTTTACCAAAGGGGATGACACTGCACTTTTTGGCATTGAGCTTGAGGCCATTGCTCTGACACCAGGCATCTGTCTCAGAGAGGCCCTTCTGTAGGATGTTCACATCATTTGGGGACTTGACTATGGCTCCTAGTTTGCAGTCATCTGTGAACTTCGTTAGCCAGAGGCCTTCTGTGTTAGCTTGTACTTCAGAGAAGTAGATACCAAACAGGAGCTGTCTCAGGACGGAACCCTGTGGTACTCCACTTGTCACTAGTTTGAGGTCAGATTTGGAGTCTGCAACTTTTACAGTGTGGGTTCTGTCAGTGAGCCAGTTGGCAACCCATCTTGTGACGTAAGGATTTATGCCTAGTTTATTGAGTTTGGCTAATAATTCCAGAATGGGGGATGGTGTTGAAAGCCTTGGCGAGGTCAAGATAGGCTGTGTGAACCACTTTACCCTCATCTACAGCTTTGGTGACTGCTTCAAAGAAGTCGATCAGGTTCAGGAGTCATGATCTGCCTTTCACAAACCCGAACTGGGTGGGATCCAGAGTTCCATGAAGATATGTTCCATGGCTTTGCAGACCAGGCTCATCAGGCTAATAGGTCTATAGTTCCTGGGATCAGTGGTGGCTCCCCCTTTGTGGAGTGGATAACTGTTGCTGTGCACCATTCAGTGGGCACAAAGCCTGATGCGAGGCTGTTATTGAACATGGTGCTTAAGTAGGGAGCCAGTTCATTCTGAAGTTCATGTAAAACGCAGCCTGGGATGTTGTCCGGTCCAATGGATGCTGTATTTTTGGCTTTAGAGAGTGCAGCTTTCACCTGCATAGTTGTGATTACAGGGACTCTGCATTCTTCCTGTATAGATATGGGCCCTTTAGGGGGTGGTGGTGGGGGGAGTAAAGTTAGCACTGAACCTATCTGCCAGGATGTTGGCAATATCAATTGGTTCTGTAATTTTCATGCCTTTGTGCTGTAACTCGGAGCAGATGTGGGTGTTGCCATTGAGATTCCTGACATAGCTATAGAATGCTTTGTGGTTGCCCTTGGAATTAGTGGCAATTTTATTTTCGTAGCTAGCTTTGGAGGATCTTATAAGGGATCTCAGCTTCTTACTGAGGCTGACCAGGGAGCTCCTCCACTCATGGGATTTTACTCTCTTTTGCAGCAGTTTCTTCCTTCTGTTTTACAGTTTGTTTATGGCAGGGGACCACCAGATTGGCTTCCTTTTTTTGGAGGATAGCATCTTGGTTCTGTTTGGGATAGCACGATCCATGCACTCATGTAGGTGCTTATAGAGTGCATTTGTGTAGGATTCAGCAGTTGTAACTGTATTGTCCATCTGCATGGGTGTCATGAAGTTCACTACTTCTGTCTTAAGAAGCATGAAGTTGGCTTTGGAGAAATTTCTTAGTGGTTTCCTTAATGGGGGGTGGGGGTGGGATGTGGATATCAAGGGTGATTAGCTTATGGTCAGATCGGACCAACGAGGAGTTGACTTCAGGTGTGGAACACCGGTCACTCATGTTGGTAATGACTAGGTCTAGAATATTGTTGCCCCTGGTGGGGGTGTGGATAAGTTGATCTAGAGCATTGGAGTTTATGAATTCCAGAAAGCGTTGCGCTAAAGAGTTAGTGCATGAGTAGTTTTCCCAGTTCAGGGTATCTTTTCCATATTTAGATGACTTGCTTGTCTTTGTAGAGTCTTTTTAAGAGTCAGGAATATCGCTCTTGGGTGACAGATCTCTCTCACAAGCTGGGATTTCAGGAGAACACTCAAACGTCTTTCTTTAGTCTTCCTCACAGGATTGTGTTTCTGTGATGTCAAGTAGACCACATTTCAAGGAGCTAAATGGAGCTATGTGTAAATATATTTCTAATGTTTGCCAGTCAGGCTTAGGTAGGCCTCAGTCTTTGTTTGGGGAGCAGTTTCATGAGGCATAAAAGTGCAAGATGTGTAGGACGCTAAGGACAGATTCTAGCACATAAATATAAAAGAGTTGCTTGCCCTGATCAAAGCACTCAACTCTCTGAATCTTCTTTGGTCCCGAGGACTTCAAGTTATTGCAGACAAACATACAGTCATCTGGTACATCAACATGCTCGGGGAACCAGATCATACCCCCATTGCATGCTAATCATGTTAGCTTGGGATATAGCTTCACAGCACAATCTTAGTCTACAGGCATCCTACATTCTGTCAGACCAAAACTGTGTGGTAGACAAGCTGAGCAGGACAAGGGCAGACCCTCATGTATGGAAACTATATCAAGGGATCTTCCAAAATTTGATCCATCTCTGGGGAGTTCAAGTAGACCTCTCTGCTTTCTCTCTAAGCAATCAGCTGGCAAGATTCTGCTCCAGGACTGTAGGCCTTTAATTTTCCTTGTATAAGAATGTTATTGTATGTGTTTCCAACCTTTCCATTAATAGCCAGGGTGCATCTGAAGAATCAGAAGGAATTCTTCAAGATCATTCTGGTGACTCCCATCTGACCAGGCAACTGTGGTTCTCCCTTCTTTTGAAAATGGCCAGGGACAATTACCCCAAGCTTCCTCACAAACTGGATCTACTCACACTAGAACAAGGTGCTTGATACACTCTGACATCAGTCAACTTCAGTTGACTGCCTGGATGATGGGGTCTTAATTCCTTTTAGGCACTTGTTTACTGAGGATGTGCAATAGGTATTAATAGAGGCAAGAAAACCTGCTGCTAGTAAATCATATATTAACAAATGTAAAAGGTGTTCTGGTTGGTGCTAGCAACACAACCAGCACCCGTTCAAGGCTTGTTCTGTGGTTTTACAATATTTCTGTGAGTTACTATCCTATGGCCTTTCTTACTCCTCTGTCAAGGTTCATTTATTGGTCATTTCAGCATGGGTACTTATGGATTCTCCTCTTTCCATGCAGTCTAACGTCAAAATGTTTTTGAAAAGGGGTTTGCATAAGAGGCCTCCAAGAAAACCAGCGGTCCCTCCTTGGGATCTTAATTTTGTGTTAGAAGAGTTGACACTCCATTTGAACCAACTATCCTGGCTGACTTGTGGTTTGTAACACGGAAGTTTTACTGATCGCTCTTACCTCTGCTAGGAGAGTATCTGAAATGCAAGCTCTTTTGGTCAGTCAACACTACCTCAATTTCCACAGGAACAAGGTTTCTTTGAGAACTAACCCTTCTTCTTTTATGCCTAAAGTAATTGTTTACTTTAAGCCAAACTGTCCATCTCCTTGTCTTCTTTCCTGAAGCCAAAATTGAGGGAGAAAGGATACTCCAAACCTTGGATCTCCACAGACAATTCAGCTACTATCTTGACAGAACTAAGTCTTTCAGTTCAATCATTTCTTTTGAAGGTAAAAAGAGGGACAACCAGTGTCAAAATATTCAAAAAAAAAAAAAATCAAGATGGTTGTCTAAGGCTATTACCGTTTGTTATACTCACCATAATAAAACTATTCCAGGCAGGGTGAAGGTCCATTCTACCAGATCCTTGGCTTCATCTGCGGCTTTTTGGAAAGGGCTGGATTCTAGAGGCATTCTAGAAACAGTAACTTGGTCCTCTGTGCATACTTTTATAAAGCACCATACGCTTGATTCCTTCTCTAGGTCTAGATTCTGGATGGGCTGCTGGACTCATCTCCTTCTATCTTTCAAATGTAGTAAGCTAGGGTAACCTTCCCATTTAGCTATGGCTACTGCAGCAGTGATAAATATGGTGAACATAGTACAGTTGTGTAAGTAAATTTACCATAACAATAGATGTTTGAATGATTAGTGCTGCTGTAGCCTTTCCCAGACTCCCTCAACCCCCTTGTTTTTGTTGTGTTTTTGTCAGGGTGTGATTATTTATTTTTTCTTCTTCCTAGCATTGTCCTTTCAGGGCTCATCTTCTCTGTTAGTAGGAAAGCTGTGAAGGGCTTGGCACCTAAACTTGTCTTTTACCCAGCTCACCTCGAGCTACTGGACTGTTTGGGTACATAGAAGGTGCCCTGAAGCTTTGGAAGCTGACCAGCTGTTATATCCTTAGCAGGATATAACCCGCATAGCTAAGGCTACTGCAGCAGTGATCATTGAACATCTACTGTTATAGTAAGTTTACTTACACACCTGTACTTTCCCAATCACTAGGTTGAAAGCCGACCAGTAAGTGGCTATGATTCAGATAACCAGCTGGGGTGGTTTGAGGATTTTTTTATTTTTTTTTGTCCCAATCACTAATGGTATGCACCTACTGAGGTCTGTGGTAGACATGCATTAGGCTGACAACAGAGGGCATACCCTCATTTATGCTAGGGGCATTCCTTCTAAACAGCCCTGGTACTCTCCTTAAGCCATGAGAGATCTCAACCAGTGAGATAACACTGCCAGTGTGCCCCTAAGCATGTACAAATCCCTTCCCTTCCTATGGGAGAGGTGAGTGGACCATCCCCCTTCACTCCTTCTCTCCTTCTCCTACATGGCTTGCCAGATGGAAACTGCTTCCAGCCTCAGTTTATAAGGTTGTGAATCTTGCAAGGATGAGTTGCTTGAAATGTTAGCTCAGATCATGGAATTGACATTGAAACAGAGATGTATCAACAATCAGAGGTAGTTTGCTGAACTGAGTCTTTACAGACCAAAGTAGACGACATTATCTGGATAGTTAAGTGGTAGAAATGGAAAAGGAGTGGGCATATGGCCAGGATAGTGGAACTGATCAGTGATGTTGACAGAGGTGTTCCCTTTCACTGAGAGATGTGTATGTTGCTCCAGAACATATTATCTGTTGTGTAAAGGTGATTTAATCTGGTTGCTATTTTTCAATAACCCTTGGTGGCATTTTTGTTTGGTGGTAGATGGCACACATATGGTCTCTCTTTGGGAACTTGGGACTAATTTTTTGACTAATTCAATGAAAATTGGTACATCTGTTACTGTGCTTCTAAAATAGAACAATTTTGCTCTGAGTGAGCATTAAACAGTAAATGAGTTGGGCTGCCTCATCAAGCAGCAGTTGCTGTACAGGAACATACTTTATGGGGTACAGAATATTACTGAAATGTCTGCGATCAAGCTTTTTTCATATTTCATGAATATCCAAATTATTTTTTATGTATCTTCCTGTGCTAACATAAACCAAATACAGGAATAACTGCCACTAAAAGTGCAGTTACACAAGCACTTGTGATATTTTCCAGAGAATCTGAAATGTAATAGACTGTTATGAATAGAGACTTGGCAGTGAAAGAAATACATTTGGTGCGATATGCCACATTTCAGTTTCCGAGACTCCTGAAAAATGATGGCATTCTCTGATTTTTTATGTTGAAAATTGTGTCTTACTGTCCTTAATTTTGCAGAAAATTCTGATTAACGTAAAAGCATTTCTAATGAATTAAGCAACTATAGCTTCAGAAATAAACAAAGTTATAAATTTGGCAACTGACATCAAGTTCTTTGGTTTTCATAATATATGGCTTAATTTAGACATCTGTGATAGCAGCAACATAATCCTATCAGTCTCCTTTTGTTTGTTAAAAAAAAAAAAAAAACTAAGCCAGCTGGTGTTCAGGCTAACAGGGGCAGATAAGGAATTTCTCATATGCATAGATCTACAAGTACCTGATCACTGTTAAGATATGATTTGTCTTCTCTACCAAGTACATGTCCACTTCCATTTCTGTCCCTTATAGAACACTTGTTAGGGTTGCTGCTTAAAATACACACTGTGTTCTACTGGCCAGAACAGCTCTTAGCTAGTAGAAAATTAAAAATAAGGTGTTAGTGGAAAATGGGAACTGGCAGTAAGCTTTTTTTTTCAACAAGAAACATCTTTATTAAATGATCACGTATGACATAAGCAATCATACATTTTTGTATGTCGGTCAAACATTACATAGCTCATTCAAATCCGGCCTTCTTTAAACTCATTCCTCCTCTGCATGTATTGTTCCCACAGTTCCCATTTTTTCCTATCTAATTTACGCCTTCCTTTTCTAAAGATCCCAATTATGGTTGTTTTATCTTTGTTACTATATTCACTGCTTTTAGTAAAGTTGTTTAGACTTTGATTTCCATTTTGTAGTAAATGCTTTTCTTACAGCCACCATAATTAGACTCAGCAAGGCCTTACTATGTATAGGCAATTCTGATTCTGTATCATAGCTCAAAAAATCATTTTCTTAGTCACACCAATTTGGCCACCCAATATCTCTTACAGAGCAGTCTGCAGGAAATCTTTAAAGTCTGGAAACTCATTACACTCCCAGAAAATATGTTCCCAGTTATCTCTTTCTTTCCCATCACACCTTGAACATTTGCTGTCTACCTGAGGACAAATTGATACTTGTGTATTAACGCAACCAGGAGCGAAATGTTTCATAATTCTCCAGTATCCATTTTGTGCAAGCACTGGTTAGTGTGTAGGTGCTGCATTATCACCACTTTTACTGTAGGGGAGTTATCCAAAATACTTGCCAATAATTTCTCAACAGTGCTCTGAGACAGCCTGGAAAAATGTCACACAGTCATCAAAGGTTTTCCTTTATTTTTCAGGGAGTATGTACGGAGTCTTAAAGGTGTCCACGGTGGTGCAGCGGTTAGCGTTGCCACCTCACACCAAGAGGTTCTCCGGTTCAATTCTCAGCTGGGGTGCCTTCTGTGCTGAGTCTGCATGCCCTCCCTGTGGTCGTGTGAGTTTCCTCCGGGTGTTTCGGTTTCTTCCCACATCCCAAAGACATGCTGTAGGTGGATTGGACACTCTCAGTTGGCCCTAGATGTGAGTGTGTGTGCCTTCTGTGGAAGGTTGGGTGCTGGGCTGACAACTCAGCATCGTAAAACTCCACTGCCAATCATTCTGAAGACCATTGTTCCGCTGTGGTGACACCTAACTGGGATAAGCCAAAAAGAGATGATGATGTATGGAGTCTTAAGTTCATGCTTAGGAGTTATGGAAAAGTAACTGACCATGAGCAAGAGAATGGGAGCCCTGTTGTAAAGTAGTAGAAGGATAAAATGAGGATGTATGTATCTTTTTTTCATGGAGTGTTTAGTTTTGTGCAAATACATCTACCATAAAGGGTGGAAGAATTGATGGTGGCATATGTTTACAGGCGTTTGCTTTCAAGCCAAATTCAATTAATTTGTTTTTCTCCTTTCTTCATAGTCATGGGACTGTTGTAGTCTGTGCTTACACTGGTTTTCTGGGAGAGGTATAAATGATGAAAAACAAGAATGACTTGGGTAGAGGATAGGCCAAAGTGAGTATCTCACTGGCTTTTTGTGGAAACTGGGGCATTATGCTGCAACAGCGCACTAGAGCTTAATGGGTGATCACAAATATACAGAGATCAGTATATATTTTTTGGGTTTTATAATTTGCACTCTGATTCCTCACATCTCTGTTGAAACTTTCTTCCCCACCCCCCTCATTGTGGTTTCTATTGCTTGTGTGTTGTTAACTCAAGGTTCCCTTAATTTGAACTGTTAATAGCAGCAGTCTGCATTTAAAGTGGAACAGCCTTACCAAGACTTTCTGCAGATATATAGAGCTGAGCATATTTTTCTGCATTATTCTGTATTATAGAGCTAAATTGTTGCTTAGATATCTGTTGTCTTAGTGTTCTGCAAATATACAGAGATCAGTATATATTTTTTGGGTTTTATAATTTGCACTCTGATTCCTCACATCTCTGTTGAAACTTTTCCCCAACCCCCTCCCTGTTCTGGTAGTAGTTTAAATTTGGTGGCTTTTGCAGTGCCCGACCCACTGTAGATTTGATCTAGGACACTCCCCCAGTCCCATCTCTTTACCGCATTCTACCTAATAAACCCTTTCTGCACTTGCTTTTGGTCCTTTTAAATTTAATTACATTTTTTCAAACTGTGTGTGGACTAATATTGCTACATACTCAAGTGTGCCAGCTTGCACTGCATGTGAATTGTTTTACTACTGTTTTTGCTACTTTTCTGAAAAAAAAAATGTAAGCTTGTTTCCTACCTTTCCTGTAATTAGTGTTCCAGATACAGATTTGCTGTATCCAGGGCTATTTGTAAGCTTCTGAGCCCCCAAGCCTTTCTGTGTTGGAGGGAAGCCTTCAAGCTTATCAGTGGGAGTGGTAAGCACTAGGTAACCTGTTTACCACATAAGGACTGGTTCTGGCCCAGAATTTGTAGTTATTGGCCATTTGGGTGGTCTTCCATCTCTCTCAACTTTCTGATTTGAAGGCCTGCATTTGCACTTGTTTCTGTCCTGTAACTCCTGGGCCCATCTCATTTGCTCACTCAAAAAAAATCTGCTTTTACTGTATTTGTGTTTCTTCCTACTTTATTTTGCTTTTGCATCATCTTAAAAATACTCAATTGTATTTATTACTGCTTGGTGTAACTCATTCTAAGCCTTTTAGTTTAAGCACTTGGGCTTCAGACCAGTTGTTTTACATTAGGAAGGTTTGTGGTCTGCACTGTGGTGGCAGGACAGGTAGCTTACATCCTTCTAAGTTGGGAACTGCTGATTGAGGGCTCAGTGTCTGTTATTCTAAAAGTGTATTAATTCTGTTTTAAGCACTTGGGCTTCAGGCCAGTTATTTTACATTAAAAGGGTTCGTGGTCTGCACTCTTGTGGGAGGAGAGGCTGGACTCTACCCTTCTAGCTGGGAATTTCTGGTTAAAGGCTTATAGTGCCTGCATATCTAAACTGCTTCTTACTGAAATTGGTACACCTTGTTTGCTGTAGCATAGACTAGATCCAGGCCTGCTGAATCTAGCTTTGTTTGTATAACCTGAGCACTAATCCAGGCATTCTTTAAAGTATTCAATTGTATTTATTACTGCTTGGTAGTAACTTGATTAAAGTGTAGCTATCATTCTAAGTCTTTTGGATTAAGCACTTTGGCTTCAGACCAGTTGTTTTACATTAGGAAGGTTTGTGGCCTGCACTGTGGTGGCAGGACAGGTAGCTTACATCCTTCTAAGTTGGGAACTGCTGATTGAGGGCTCAGTGTCTGTTATTCTAAAAGTGTATTAATTCTGGTTTAAGTACTTGGGCTTCACACCAGTTGTTTTACATTAAGAAGGTTTGTGGTCTGCACTCTTGTGGGAGGAGAGGCCTGACTCTGCCCTTCTGAGCTGGGAATTTCTGGTTAAAGGCTTATAGTGCCTGCATATTTGAACTGTTTCTTACTGAAATTGGTACGCCTTGTTTGCTGTAGCATAGACTAGATCCAGGCCTGCTGAATCTAGCTTTATTTGTGTGCTGCTTGTTTGTTTGCTTGTTATTTCCCTGAAACGCTAATTCCACCTAAAACGCAGCTTTTCAGCGTTTCTGTGGATCCTTAGTGATATCTGCATTGCTTACTGTACTTATTTCCTTGTTTCACTTGAAAGAAAGTTACTGTTTGTCGTTTTTGCATTTAAGTTACCTGAAACACATTGCATTTAAGTTACCTGGCACTTGCTCACTAAAGCAATTATATAAGTCAGCACTAAAATATTAAAAGCACTACACCCTCACAAACTCCCATTGAGTACCTCGTTCCCCATTGGCCCTTTTTTTCAATTATAAAGGAATTCCCAATACTATTCTAGCATGTCCAAAGGTCAGTTGTCAATCTCCTCTCCGGTCCAGCTGGTGAATCTCAGAATCTTGAGGCAATGTTACAACTGCCTCATGTACACAGACAACCCTCTCCTCCCAAAAAATTCCAACACATGTGAGAGATGCAACCATATAACTATACTGGAGGCTAAGCTCTCTCAACTCAGTACTGGCGAAACCAGTCAGGAGTAGAAGGAAACCACACTCACTACAATTCCAATCTTACATAGACCTACCACGACAGCAAACCAAACACATAAACACACAAAAAATTACTCGGAGACTCTAAATAAAAATCTGCCTAAGCAGCAGAGACCTCCAAAGCAGACACACAAGCAACCACTGCCCCAAAACAAAACTCATGCAACACATAGCTCACAAAGCCAGTGTGCCAAACAATCACAGCCCTTAAGGCTAAACAACACACCTGATACACTTGTAATAGGTGACTCTATCGTCAGGCACACTAACGTCTTGCTCACCAGGCTGAACAAGGAGAAGGTCACGGTGAGCTGCCTGTCGGGCGATAGGATCCGCCACATAACACAAGCACTCAGGTCACTCCAAGGCAAGTACAAATATGACTCAGTCATTGTCCATGTTGGTGTGAATGACCTGAGACATACCTCCCTGGACTACATGAAAAGAGACATAGAGGAGCTCTCTGAGCATGTAGCCCAGGCCGGTATGACCCTGACCTTGAGTAGCATCTTACCTTCACCAAGAATGATGACACAATATGAAGACAAGATGATCAATTTCAACAATTGGCTTAAGTATTGGTGTCATTCAAAGGGGATCCAATGCCTGTCAGCCTGGGATGACATGCTCGACAAGCCACAATGCTTCTCTAGGGACGGCTTGCACCTGTCACCCCTGGGCTTTCGGATATTGGCAAAGGCTCTTGCTACCCCCATAGTGCCTTTTTTAGGCAAGGCTGAAAAGACAAACCCACCTCCATAGGTATCACAAGGGATAAGAAACTAAGAGTAGTGCTACTCAATGCCAGAAGTCTAAACCTCAAGATGCACGCACCTGAAACTCTCCTTAGCATGGAGAACATCGATATCTGTGCAGTAACAGAAACCTGGTTCAAGGCTCCCAAGAGCACCCCAGCACTACCAGGTTATACCTCATACAATGCTTTTCGGCCCCAAAACTTGGGCCGTACTACAAAAGGAGGGGGAGTATCAATATTTGTCAAAGATACCCACACCTCCAGGTTGGTGGCACAGCACGAAGCATCAGAGACTATCTGTGTGCAACTAACAGTGGGTAAAACTGCCTTCCAGTTTATAGCCTGCTACAGACCACCCTCCCAAACCCAGGAACCCCACTTGGCCTTCCTGAGAACACTGGAAAATATGAAGGTCTCTCCAAACACCATTATATTGGGCGACTTCAACTACCCAAACATAGACTGGGAGCATTACTCTAGCTCCAACACCCTAGCCCAAAGGTTCCTAGAATTTATAAACTCAAATGCTATGGAACAACTTGTTACCACTCCCACAAGAGGGGAAAACATACTGGACCTGATCATCACCAACATGGGGACTCTATGCTCCAGACCAGAAGTGTATCCCTCACTGGTAAGATCAGACCATAAACTAATCTCACTGGATATTCACATCCCAACTCCACCCCCTGCCCTGAAAACCACAGTGAAAAACTTCTCTAAAGCAAATTTCACACTCCTCAAAACCAAGGTGGAATCCTTCAAAGCCCCCAGGCCTGTGAAAAATATGGCCCAGACTGCAGAATCCTTTATAAATGCATTCTATGAACACCTTCAGGAATGCATGAATCATGCAATCCCAAATAAAACCAAGACCCAATCCTCCAAAGGCAGACGTCCTGTCTGGTGGACCCCAGCCATAAACAAACTATACAATAGAAGGAGGAAGCTACTACATGATAGAGCAAAATCCCAAAAAGGGAAGGCATTTCTGATCAGTATTAGCAAAAAACTACGGGCACTCATAAAATCGTCTAAGGCCAGCTTCGAGAGAAAAATTGCACAGGACACTAAGGATAATCACAAGGCTTTCTTTAGTTATGTTAGGAACCTGGGTGGCAATTCCCAGATATGCTCAGAATTAGTCCAAAATGACAAAAAATACACCGAACCCACAGACATTGCCAACATCCTAGCTGACAGGTTCAGCACAAACTTCTCCCCCCCCCTCCCCTCCAAAAGGGCAAATATTTATCCCAGCAGAGTGCTGCCCCCCTGACATCTCAGATGCTCAGGTAAGAGCCACCCTCTCCAAAGCAAAATCACAGCATCAATGGGACCAGACGGTGTCCCGGGCTGCGTCCTACATGAACTCCAAGAAGAGCTAAACCCAAACATAAAACTACTGTTCAATCTCGGCCTTACTACAGGATATGTACCCAAAGAGTGGCGTACAGCAACAGTGGTCCCTCTCCACAAAGGTGGTGCTTCAACAGATCCTGGAAACTATCGCCCCATAAGCCAGACTAGCTTGGTCTGCAAAGCTATGGAAAGGATCATCATGGACCTCATAAATTAAGATATTGGGGACCTACAGACACTGGATCCTACCCAGTTCAGCTTTGTTAACGTCAGATCCTGCCTCTTAAACCTGGTTGATTTCTTTGAAACAGTCACCAAGGCCATTGATGAGGGGAAGGTGGTCCACACAGCCTACCTGGACCTCGCAAAAGCCTTCGATACAATACCCCACTCGGGCATTATAGATAAGCTCACCAGCTTAAATATAAACCCCTATGTCACTAGATGGGTTGCAAACTGGCTCAAGGACAGAACCCACATGGTTAGAATTGCTGGAGCCATGTCAGACTCCAAACCAGTTACAAGTGGCGTCCCCAAGGCTCAGTCCTGGGACCTCTCTTGTTCGGTATATATTTCTCGGAGGTACAGGCCAACACGGAAGGACTGTGGCTGACTAAGTTCGCCGATGACTGCAAACTGGGCGCCATAATCGACTCTCCAGCCGACACAAGCATCCTACAAAAGGGCCTCATAGAAACAGACAACTGGTGCCAGAGCCATGGCCTCAAGCTAAATGCCAAATGTGTATAGTCATCCCTTTGGCAAAACAAAGTGCCCACAAATTACCACATAGGTGGTAATCCATTAAGTACAGAAGAAGTAATTAGGGACCTGGGGACCCAAGTTGATAACAATCTCTCATTTGACAACCACGTGGCCAAAGTGGTTAGAAAAACATTTTATATAGCCCACCTAATCATGAAGGGATTCACATCTAGATCAGGGAGGTCATCGTGCCTCTTTACTCATCCCTCATCAGGCCCATAATTGAGTACAATGCCCCTTTTGGGATGTACCTTACCAGACACCTGCAGCAACTGGAAAGACCCCAAAATACCTCACCAAGAGGATCATAGGGCTCAAACAGATGCCATATGCTGCCCGGTTAAAGAAACTCCAGCTCTACTCAGTGGCATACCGCCTGCTCAGAGGCGATCTGTGCCTGACGTATAAAGCCATGTCCAACCCGGAATTAATGGACATGCTGCACCTCAGAAAATCCAAATCCCATTGAGCTACGTGCTCGAGAGACTTTTACCTCAGCACTGAAATAAACAGGACATGCTGGAGGGACAGATTCATAACCCAGAGGCTCCCTTCACTCTAGAATAAAATCCCAGTCCAGGTTAGGCAGAGTCCCTCATTGACTCTCTTCAAGAGGAATCTTGATGAGTGGATGGGAGATCGTAGGTTTACCCCGGGTATCACTTCTGTGTCACTGTTAGACAGAGGCACAGTATACTAACCTTGAAAAAGGGCATAGCAAATGGGTGGCGAAAGCCAAACACACTCTGGCTAGGCTTATAAATGCCCTAGGGCAGATAGCCTAGTATGAACCTATGAACATGTATTAATCTGTGCGTCAGTTGTAATTTGTGACTTAAGAGGGGTATACATGCTGAAGGCAATGAGATAACAGCTCACTTCAGAATGCCTGTATCACTTTTCACAGCATAGTAATAAAAAATGGGAACCAGTTAACACATTTTTAGTAGAGTGACATTATTTGGTGAATTATGAAACATTTCGCTCCTGGTTGCATTAATACCCAAGTACTGAAAAATTCTTTGGAGTCTACTTGGGGTATAAAAATCTCTATGTAAACACTTCCAAGCAAAGATCCTAAATCTTCTAGACTTTGTTGCATACTGGGGAGACGTACATATATCCCCCACTGTTTCTTTGTGAATTGCTTATCCATGCTGCCTTCCCAATCCTTTCTATACTCTGATTGATTATTATAGTTATCATGCAATATTTATTTATTCCTTTTTTACCAGCAGATTCTGTTCTAGATTCTACTAAAAACTCTACAAGTGTTGGCTAGCATTAAGCTTTGATATGAAATATGTATATGATTCTGTTTGTGTCAGGTTTGCCTTATAATAGGGAGATATTTTGTGTACTTGTACAAGGTATGTTTATCCGTTCAAAATGAAAAACTAATTTTGTTATAAGGATATAAATTAATTTCTAGTTTTCACAGGTTCTTAATGTCTAAACAGTGTAAAAGATGAGGACATTCAGATAACTTCAGTACAACTTATGACCATTTCCTTTGACTGTGAATAAATAGACGCATACCCAGTAAAGCACTGCATGCTAAATGAAGAAAAGTGGCTACAGCCATGCTTTTATTGGGGCAAATGTAAACAAATCACAAATTCCCAACCAAATACTATCTGAATGAATAGCTGGATGTGTAAAAAGTGCTGAACTTAGAAGCGTGTGTCAGTCATATCAATATCCATCTCATATCATGTTAGCAGCTCCCAGAAAGCCAACACCAATGATAGAGGGGATGGTGTCGCATCAGTCTGTGTCCCATGCTTTGGCTGTGTGTGCCTACTTATGCCATAACAAGGATTCATGTCTCTGTCAGGGCCGTGTACTGCTAGAGGTGGCTAAAGGCTGCCTAGTATGTCCCATTAAATTTTAGCTTTCCAAGTCTGTTCTAGCTCAACAGCATGACTTTGACAGTCTAACCCTTGCTGGGAAGACAGGAAAATGGGGCAAAAGTAGAAAAATCCTTTTTAATCCGCACTAGCACCATAGCTTAAATCCCATTAACAAAATCATAATTAAGACTACCTGGAGGGGAATGTATTCCCTGTGTCACATAGGAGAAATAATTGGGAATATTGCCAAGGAAGTTGAATTGACAGCACTTATCCAGTTTAGCTCTTATCAGCTTTGCTGGTGCTTAACCTTATTCCAGGATTAGTTATAGCTGTGTAGTCTACCATCTCTTTAATTATGATATTAAGGAGGCCACCATACCTAACATTTGGAAGAAAGCATTTGTTCTTCCTCTACATAAAGACAACATCAATTCTGATATCTCTAATTTCTGGCCCATAGCAATCCTCTTCCCCATCTCTAAAATATTAGAAAAATGTGTTCACATTCAGCTTCTCAATTATCTTGTTAATGACCACATCCTCTCCCCTACTCAGCATGGCTTCAGGCCAGGGTGAATACTAGCACTGCTCTCATATCCTTTCTGGACACAGTAAATAGAGCTTGAGATGCTGGATACTTAGTTTCCTCACTCTTCCTTGACCTCTCAAAGGCCTTTAATATGGTTTCCCATCCCCTACTACTTACCAAACTCTCCAACTAACGTAACTCACCCCTCACCCTGAACTGTTTTCTTAATTATCTCTCAGACAGGCAACAAGCCACCAAATGGCAAAAATCCTACTCACCATTTCTGGAGACAGCAACAGGAGTCCCCCAGGGTTCAGTACTAAGCCCCCTCCTATTTAGCATATTCATTAATAAGTTCCATACTACTTTTACTCATGACATGTTTATCCAATATGCCAATGACTCTACAGTCATCTGCTCTGCCAAAACTGTTTCTGACCTGCAGCGACTTACCCAACAGGCCTTTACAGAAACTTGGATGCCAAACAAACATCTCTCTGTTAACCCTGGTAAAACTAAGCTTATAATATTTACCCCCCCCCCCAAAAAAACACCCCTCTCAACAGAAACAAATTCTCTGTCCACTCCCTAACTAATACTAGCACTGCCGTCATTCCAAGTACCAAACTATTAGGTGTCATCATTGATGAAAATCTAACATTCGACCTCCATATCCACACCAATATCAAAAAAACACATCAGAAACTAGGTACCCTCTATAGACAAAAACACTTAGTTAACTTCACTGCCAAGAAAGCTCTAGCCTCTTCTTAACTGCTTCCATCTTTACTTTACGATGCCCCCATCCTCACCAATATACAGTCCTCTTTGAAAACCAAACTTGACTCATGCTACAGTAAGATCGCCAAATCTGTAAATAACTCAAAATATTTATCCCAATACTGTCTATCCTTACATCAACTAAACTGGCTTGAACTGCCACAACACCTCACATACCTTCAATTATCTACTGCACATGAATTTGTATACATACCTTCTATGTGGCCCTCTGTCTTTTCTTTACTGTCCACCTATCATCCCAACAGACCTCTTAGATTTGAAAACACATCATTGCTAAAAGTTGACAAACCAAATCTCTGAGCTGGTCAAATGCTGTACTCTTTCACAGTCTCTGAACTCTGGAATGCTCTCCCACTTTCTATCAGAACCATAAGTAATCATGTTCTCTTTAAGTCATCCCTAAGTAAACATCTTTCTTCACTCTGGCACTGTTCTTGTGCCAAAATAAATCCTCCTTAAATATCTGCCTCCTCACTTTAAACTCTCTTTATTTAGTCTCAGTACTCTAAATCTCTCTCACATTCTCTCACCACAACTGCATGAGCTCAAACTCTTGCTGTTAAATCATTGCTACTAACACCCACACACCCACAACCCAATAACAATTAATCTTTCAAAGCTGTTTCACAATCATCTAATTCTATCATTAATGTTAGTAATACTACACAAGGTAGAAGTGTGTAAATATGTATACAACATTGATCTCCTCTGAGTTACAGCACAATGGCACTAAATATACATAACCAACTGTTATTGCCAACATCCTGGCAGATAGGTTCAGTGCCTACTTTGCTCCCTTCTCACCCCCTAAAGGGCCCATCTCTATACCGGAAGAATGCAAAGTTCCTGTAATCATGGCTGCACATGTAAAAACCAAGCCAAGAACACAGCATTCATGGGACCTGACAACTTCCCAGGCTGCATTCTACATGAACTACAGAATGAACTGGCACCCCACCTAAGCACCATGTTTAATCATAGCCTCAGCTCAGGCTTTGTGCCCACTGAATGGTGCACAGTGACGGTTATCCCACTCCACAAAGGGGGAGCCACCTCAGACTCTGGGAACTACCACCCCATTAGCCTAATGAGCATGGTCTGCAAGGCCATGGAACATATCATCATGGAATTTATAAACAAACACGTTGGTAATCTCCAAACTCTGGACCCCACCCAGTTCGGGTTTGTAAAAGGCAGATCATGTCTCCTAAACCTGATAGACTTCTTTGAAACAGTCATCAAAGCCATAGACAAGGGTAAGGTGGTTCACACAGCCCATCTAGATCTCGCCAAGGCATTTGACACCATCACCCACTCTGGAATTATAGATAAACTCACTAAACTAGGTATAAATCCCTATGTCACAAGATGGGTTGCTTGCCAACTGGCTCAGTGACAGAACCCACACGGTGAAAGTAGTAGACTCCAAATCTGACTTCAGACCAGTGACAAGTGGAATACGACAGGGTTCAGTCCTGGGTCCTCTCCTGTTTGGTATCTAATTTTCTGAAGTACAGGCTAACACAGAAGGTCCATAGCTAATGAAGTTCGTAGATGACTGCAAACTAGGAGCCATAATCGAAACTCCTAACTGTGTGGACATCCTACAAAAGGGCCTCACTGAGACAGATGCCTGGTGTCAAAGCCATGGCCTCAAGCTCAATGCCAAAAAGTGCATTGTCATCCCCTTTGGTAAAAACTCTGTACCCATGAGCTGCCACATAGGTGGTAGTCTATTTAACATCGAAAGTGTGATAAGAGACCTTGGGACCCAGGTGGACATAGTCTTTCCTTTGATAATCACATCACCACAGTAGCCAGGAAATCCTTCTACATGGCATACCTCATCACAAAAGGATTCTCATCCAGGAAAAAAGAGGTCATTGTTCCCCTGTACTCATCACTCATTAGACCCATTATATAGTACAATGCCCCTTTTGGTATGTACCTCACAAGACATCTACAACAACTGGAAAGGCCACAGAAATACCTCACAAAGAGGATTACCGGCCTCAAACAGACCATCTAAAAAAAACTCCAGCTTTACTCCGTCACATATCGCCTACTCGGAGGCAATCTCTGCCTAACATACAAAGCTATGTCAAACCCAGAGCTGTTGGACATGCTCCACTTAAAGAAATCCCAATCTCTCGAGCTACATGGTCTAGGGACCTAAACCTTGTCACCACAATAAACAAACATGCTGTAGGGATAGATTCCTGTCCCAGAGACTTCCCATACTCTAGAACAAACTACCTATCTGTTTCAAACAAATCTCCTCATTAGCACTCCAAGAAAAATCTTGATGACTGGATGGGAAATAGGAAATTCACCCTGGAGATCACCTCTGTGGCTCTGCTCGACAGGGGCACAGGAAAATAATTTTCTTGGGTTGCAAAAGCCAGGGTACCTTTTTGGCTAGGCTTATATAGGCCATATGGTTAAAAGCCCAGTACCTACCTATGAACCATTGGGATTGCATTATTTCTAATGTAGTGTGGCTGTATAAATTCTGTATTAGTCCCAACTTCAATGTTTTACTCCATTGTAACTGTATTCTACTCTATAATGCATGTTATTTTCTTGCATGTACTGTCATATTATGTGGAGATTTTCTCCCCGGGCCTCCACTGAAAATGGGCTCACCTAGGTCCAGTGGACCATCCAGGTAAACAAATGCAATAAATAATAAATAAATATATTTTTCTGATTTGCAAAAGGAGCGGTCCCTCCTACAGACATTTTAATAAGGTAATGGCACAGCAGAATCCTCCATTTGTTAAACACAGTGTCCTCTATAGAAAAGGAATCCAAGATGTGCCTAATGGTCCTAGATAAAGTTCAGGTGGAGTGCAAATTGTCACATGTCAATCTAGTACCATTATCATTAACAACAGACTGCTTGAACATAGTTATGATGAAAACCAACTTCCTTATACAACAACTTGATCAAAGAAGATGGCTATACTCTGGCATCAGACTTTCTTCTGAGTTATTTCTACTCTTCATTGGATAAATTGTCATCCCATTTAATCTATTATATCTCACAAATTGGACTTTAATCCCTTTATTGGTGGTCAGTGGATACATGCTGTGTAAATGTAAATGTTTTTATCAACTTCATTTTAGAAGTACTAGTCAATAGCTTCCCACTCACTGAGTCTGTATGCATTTGTCATTGTAATGGCAAGTTGTGAAGAAAATGAAAACACTGTCATCTGTGTTAGCATGTCTGGCAGGAGATTTGTGTATATTTTCAGATTAACTTGTATTGTGTGCCACCAGGTCTAATTGTGAAAATGTAAATAATATTTTAAAATGTTGAGTATCTCCCTGTTTATACAAAACGTTTAAAGAATCTGTCAGTGTTTTGATGCATTTCTAATTCCAGATGTTTGTGAGGGAGACTCTAAGGTACAAACTGTCTGTGAAGAGTAAGCTGAACAGTAGGTGATGTCATTAGAATGTTCCTGGTTGCTTGGTGATTATTTGAACAGCTGATTAACAGGGAAAATATTTTTTTTAAAACAGCTGACTGTTGTTTTTAAAATAAGAGAGTTGAGACTGTTAAGCTGAGCAGTTTGTGAAGAGCAGCAGTTAGTGAAAAGTTGCAGTCAGTGGATACCCAGGAAGAAGGACTCACCAAAAACTGTAAGCCTGCCTTTGCTTTGCTGTTATGTTTTAGATTAGATCAGGGACAGTATTCTCTAGTTAGATTAGGAAAGTTTAATTATTTAGAGGTTTTCTAAGATGATAGACTTCTATCCTACAGTACAGAAACAGAGCTTAATCATACTAACTAAGGAAAACAGTAGAGCTCCCTGCATAAAACATATACAATTAGAAAATACATAGCATAAACCTGAAGCAGGGGTTTAAACTCTTAAGCTCTGTATTAGCCTATCAGGAGCCCTACTCCATCCCAGACTGGCTACGCAAGCAAAGTTACTTATAATATCCAGAAAACCACCATTTTCAAATCCCTTAATGCCTACGGACCCAGTCGGCTGTTTGTTCTATTAGTTTTTTTGGTATGTGAAACCTGTATTTTAATTATTTAAAGCATTACAGAATTTGTATGCAGCTTATATTGTAGTAAATGAACTGTAAAGTGAATTCTACTCAGTCTAAGCATCAGCGACACTCTAACAGTGTTTCTTACTCACAATTGCTTAAGGCAGTTTGTAAATAAATCCTGTCCACTCCTAGTAGACTAAGTAGAACAGCGAGCAGAGTGCTGTCTATGTTATATGCACTGTTAAATACTTTATTTACATGTACTGGCCTGCTTTATTAATTACTTTTGCTGTCTTAATGAAAACAAGGACTATAGACTGTTGTGTGTCAAGTATGCTGTAGGGTTTAAAATTACATTGAAATAAGCTATATAGCCAGTTGCTGCCTAGCCTTAAAGTGTGTGCTTACCACATACTATATTTTTACAGTTATCTCTCTTTTTTTAAGAAAAGTGCTAACTATCTATCCTCTGTCAGGTCTTTTTACCCTTCCTGCTTTACCTGAATGGCTCAGAACTTGGGAAAGAACCAGCCCAATAAGATACAAGGAATCTCATCCACCAAGTCTCCCATTACCAAAAGAAAGTACAGCAGGTCATTATCTTTTAAAAGTCTATAAAGTACAGCCAAACTAGGTCCACAGCAAGCCCCCTTAGTCTAAGAAGCCCATGAGCATAAAATAATTCGGACACATAGAACAAAGCTCCTTTTTACTGTTGGCTCTGTAGTCCAACTGTCTGCCTTAGGTTTTAGCATTCAGAAACAGAGCTTAATCATACTAACTAAGGAAAAACAGTAGAGCTCCCTGCATAAAACATATAAAATTAGAAAATACATAGCATAAACCTGAAGCATGGGTTTAAACTCTTGAGCTCCGTATTAGCCCCACTACACTCGGGCTTGCTCCGTGCCCCACCCGCCCCTAGAGGTGCTACATTTATAGCCGCAATTGCCACTCCCCTAATTATAGAACCAATCAGTAATTGTAAGACCCACCCTAAACACAACACCGTCCCTATTTCTCTACTATACCCTCATCTACTACCCTCCCACTCCCATTCTTAAACAATTGTAAGTTGCAAAACCTCTTCAATGCCTCTACAAGCCTCAACCTCACCTTTCAATTCAAAGCCCTCCTACTACATTTTACCCTTGCTGATAATTATGTATCTTATCACAGCTTATGAATATCTCTCCCTCCCAGGCCTCCACTACCCCAGATCACAGACAGATACTCATGCTCTTTCACATAACTTTAATCATCGACTACCCCCCCTTCCAACTCCCATACTACAATTACACAACAGCTCATTCGAGCCAGTTATGTTAACCCTAGAACTAAAAACTACTACAAACTTTTATTCAGACTTCAAAAACTAATAATTAATTCTCAAACTAACCTCACAATGGATGGGGACATCCACCCCAACCCAGGACCAACTCCATCAGAAGCGTCCAACCCAATATGTAACATCCACTCTAGCCTGCAAAACTTAAACATGTTCTCTGCCTCTCTCCTCATCTGACACCTAAACAATAAAGTCCACTACCTGCATGCACTCTTGGCAGTACACTCCCCAGATATACTATGTCTTATGGAAACCTGGTTTAAACCATCCACCACTGACAATGAAGTTACTCCTCCAGGTTGCAATATAATACGACTGGACTCACCTCAAAGAAGGGGGGCTAACTGTCTTATATAAATCTTCAATTAATGTAACTATTTCCAACTTACCACAAGCTCCTCAAGCTGAAATGCTCTTTACAAAACTACAAATTAACCAGCATAAATCATTAAATATCAGCTGCATTTATATCCCACCTGGTAACAGCACCAATATCCTTGAAGACATTCTACAGTGGCTGTCCATAAACTCCCCACAAGAAACTATTGTTTTAGGTGACTTTAATATAGACTGGAACACCTGCTCCTCAGACTTCCCTACTACCCACATAAATCTATATGGTTTCTCCCAAGTCATAACCTCCACCACCAGAACTAGTAAGGCCAATAACAAAAAAAGTATACTAGACTGGATTCTCATCAATAACCCTCCCCAAATGTATAAAGCAGGCACCCAACCTGAGGAAATAAGTGATCACTTCCTAACGTATATACTTAGACAAAAAACTGATATCCCTCTAATACCTAACTTCAGAACTATTAGGAAAAATACAAGCTTCAATCAAACCAAATTTCAAATAGAACTTCAGTTATATAACTGGAATAGATTAAAACTACTCCCACTAGACGAGGCAGTATCACACTTTAACTCCACATTTCTTACAATCCTTGATAATCATGCACCCACCTGGACCATCAGAACAAAGAAAAAAGTAGCACTGTGGCTGTCCAAAGAAACTGGACAAAAAAAATCATGAATAGAAATAAAGCCTGTTCCTCTTGGAAAACCAATAAAACCCGTAAGGATCAGCTTATATATAAACAGCTAAGGAATGATGCGAAGAAGTCTATAATATTAGACAAAAAAGACTATTACTGTAACCTGCAACATAAACAGTAAAATCAACCACAAAAATTTTGGTCCAGCTTAAACAATCTTCTCCATCCAGGTAATACTACTACCCCTACCCTGCATCTGTCCTCCAGAAACCTCCAGAAAATATTGCCAACACCTTCAACACCTTCTTTACGGAAACTATACAATCCCTTGCCAACCAACTAGGCCCAATAACTTAGACACTATTAACCCCATATCCAATACCCACCCATCCTTTAACTTTCAACCTGTACCAACAGCACTTATCCAATCCTTAATCAAGAAACTGAAACCCACCACTCTATCAGCAGACCTACTCCCGGCTGAATATTTTCAAAAGGCTGCAGATGCAATCGCATATCCCATCTCAATATTAATTAACAGAACCATCTCTGAAGCATATATCCCCTCCATCTGGAATATTTCCCATGTAATTCCTCTCCACAAAGGGGGTAACTCCACTGATCTATCAAATTACTGGCCCATCACCATTCTGTCCCCATTATGGAAAAACGTATCCACAAGCAAGTCCTTCATTACCTCAATTTGCACAATCTCCTAGCTCCCTCCCAGCATGGATTTAGACCCCACCATAGTACCACCTCAGCCTTCTATCCTTCTCTCAGACAATAAATCAAATCCAAAATAATAATATGCTCTCCTCTGCCGGCTTTCTTGACCTATCTAAGGCATTTGATATGGTAAACCACCAACTACTCATTCAAAAACTAAAACCTCTTGCCATAGACAGCCTAGCAGTACGCTGGTTTCAGTCCTACCTAAGTGGCAGACAATAAGCTGTGCTATGGAAGGATAGCCTTTCTTCCCTACTGCCAGTCATCCTTGGAGTTCCTCAAAGGTCTATACTAGGACCTCTCCTTTTTCATCTTCATTAATGATCTTCATACTGTCATCCCCAAAGCAACCTGCTTTCAATATGCAGATGACTCTACCTTAATCTGTTCTGCTACCTCCCCATTAGACCTGCAGACCTTAACCCAAAATACTTTCAATGTAGTAGAAAACTGGCTCACTGACAGCCGTCTTCTATTGAATCCAAATAAAACAAAACTGCTACTCTTCACCTCCACCTGGAAACACTCCCATCATTTACCATAACAGCTAATAATGGCACAACAATTTCCCCAGAAAGTAATACAAAACTGTTAGGTGTAATTGTTGACAATAACCTTAAGTTTGACACTAACATCTATAAAACCATTAAAACAGTCAACAAGAAGCTATGATCTCTATATAGGATTAAGGCATTTATAACCCCAACTGCTAGGACAGTGATTACCTGAACACATTTACTTTCAACCCTTCTTTATGCCTCCCCAAGCTATACAAACCTGAGTAAATCTGACTTCAATAAACTCAATAGCTGCTACAACACCATAACCAGATTTGCCACAGGCTCAGCATATAGAACCCACCACTGTATTAACCTACAATCTCTAGGCTGGCTAGAGTTTCCCCTCTCAAATCCAGTATAAACAATTAATAATAGCCCACAAAGTCCTCTATCAGCCCAAAAGCACGCCCATACTCAAAAATAGAATTACCCCATACAGTAACCTAAAATCCCTCCGCTCTTCTGACAAAATGCTTGCACAAACTGTTAAATCTAAAAACACAGCAGATGAGTCATTATTTTGCAACTCTGTTGGTACAATCTGGAACCGGCTCCCTGCAGAACTTACAGCAATCCATTCTATAAACCAATTTAAAACATCTGTCAAAAAATGCCTAAACAGTCACTGGCTGTGCTCCTGTACCAACCCTGACTAACCAGCTCACCACTCTCTTCACTACCTGGCTATCTGTAAAATAGTCTCAAAAGTCTGAAACATTGACTATCATTCTTATATGTATTGTACTACTGGATGATATGCTACCTTATTCAGCCTTGTACTACTAAAAATGTCTAAGTTCGAACAGGAATATTAATATTGTAACGTTTTAAGTATGTATGTAGTCCAAGTTTTTAAGTATGCAAATAATCCTATAATTCTGCACTGGTATCTATATGTAACTGTATAAAACTGCTACTGTTAACTGTTATTGTAACTATCCACATGTGTAGCTTTTCTCCCCGGGCCTCCGCTGAAAATGGACCTGTGTCCAGTCAGACTATCCTGGTTAACAAATGTAAAATAAATAAATAAATAAATTTTATATTTCTGGTAATTGAATTCCAGTGTTTATTGAAAGTTATTGATTTACATTGTTGTAATCATTTTACTCATTATTAAATGTTTTTCATAACTTTACATAGTGGCTGGACAATCATTGTGTTCTGTAGAGATTAGAGAGTGATTATACCTGTTTGATAATCCCAAGGTCACCTCGAATGCCTGGCTCCTTTTGGTCATAACTGTCATTTATTTTGATATTTAATTTTTAATAATTGATCACCATTTGAAGGGTGTGTAGACCTGTCTGACTCTGGTGGCAGTGATACCATTTGTATTGAGGAGGAAACACAACTGGAAGTCTGTGACAGGCTTCCCATAAGTGTTTGAGTGTGTGAGATGTAAATTTTTTTTGAGTGTGAGTGAGTCAGAGGTCTTAAACTGGAACACATTGCTCTGAGGTGTATAATAAGGGATTACATTTGGCGTGGATAGCAGTATATAGTGCAATCCCAGGAAAATGGAACATGTTACTGCTGTGCTCTTAAGGAAAATTGTGGAATTTTGCTGTTGTGTGCTCTGTGCTCTGGTGTTTTCCATCATGCTCCCACACTGGAGTCAGTGGTGAGGATTGAGGCTTCTTAATTATTGACCCGGGTTTTAAGTGGGGACATCACATTTATTGTAGGCAGTCCGGTGGGGTATTGACTGGATGTCACATTACTGGTGGCATTCTGGTGGGATATTAGCCGGACATCATACAAGTAAAGAGAAAATTGGTGATACTTGGTTTTGCAACAACTTTCTTGCTGAAAATAGTTTCTAATATCTCCTGTGACTTGCTGTTTTTATTATTATTATTATTGTTTCTATTATTTATTTATATTTTGAGTTATCTCCCTGCAGCTCCACTGAAAATGTGGTCTCCCAGCTGGACAGTTCCATTTAACAAATGATTAAATGAATAAATTCAAACGAACATATAAATAATTTAAATTGGATGTCAATATCCTATTTTTTTGCAAATAGAGAGCACATATTAGTAAGGATGTGCAAATGTAGTTTTGAGTGACAGTGTTTTATGCAATTTCATTAATTGAACATGTGGCATTAAGCAAATATCAAAGACATATATATTTGTTTGTAAATATAATTATAAATTTATAAAAAATATAAAAAAATATATATATATATATATATATATATATATATATATATACACATTATAAAATTATAAATTGAACTGATGAGCCCTCAGGATTTTTTGTGGGGAGGGGTGGCAAACACAGAACCCCCCACTCAGCCCCCCCTCAAGCAGCCTCCCTCCCCCGTAGCCATTTCAGTGTCCCATTACTTGGCTATTTCTCCCCAGTTGCCATAAACACTGTTCTAAACTCTCAGTGTGCATACTGTTTTACGCTTTACTTCTACAATGATTACAGATATTTGGATTTAATTTACAACTTTTATTTCAAATTTTATAGCAAAAACGCTGATAGACATTTGCTAAACAAATCAATAGTCTTAAAATGAAAACAGACATAGGATTAAAACTTCTCTACCTATGAAACTCGCATTCACTAAAACAGCATTGAAATCCACATTCAAAGAAAATGCATATTGCCAGTGGTGGGTTAAGTTTACCTTTGGGCTGTTTTCAAATCATAGGACCCTTGCACACATTGCTAGGACCATGCAAAAGTTCTTTGATTCACCTTCCTGACTGTATTAATTATAATATATAATTGAAATATATATCCCTTGTATAATACAGCACCACTTTTTAGTGTTTTAATTTATAGTTTTGAACATTTTTCCAGTAAGCAATGAAACAAAACATATGAACCAATAATGACAAACTGCCCAATTCAGAACATTTCAACCATAAAAGGTCACTCAAACTTCTGTCATTACAATCCACCAATATCAGTCAATATGCACAATCTCTGCAGAAGTAAATGTCATCATTAAAGAGATCTGAAACTAATAAAGAGGTTGTTGCTAGAAAACAACTTTATATTTCAGTGTTTCATCTACAAATTCAGTGCCTGCTGTCCTTGAAGAATAAATTGCCTATGTTACATTAAGAAAAAATGGTAAACTGGTATATTGCAATAGGGAATGGGTGGCAAGCTGAAAAACAGGTTCATAGTTACTAGGTATCTCATCTAAAGGAGGACATACTCAGGACTGCAGCACCCCACCCCTTAAATACAAATCGGCATGCTGTGGGAGTAGAACCTACAGCCCTCTACATTAAGATGCAAGTATTCTACCTGCTATGCTACTAACACTGTTTTAAAAATTCTATACCACAATAGTGATACCATTTGCTAAACAAAACAGTTGCACATTTTAAGCAGACTTAGCATGAGTAGCAATAAACTTCTCTTTTCTTGAGGTCACTATTCCTTTAAATTCACTTGAAAATAAATTCTTCCTGCTAACTCTAACTAGGGTATTACACTCATACACACACACACACACACACACACACACACACACACACACACACACACCTCAACCTCTTAATGCAAGAAATCGGGACAAAGCCTAAAATAAATAGGGACAGATTATAAATATTGCTTTCATGAAGTTAGAACATTGCTAGAATAACAGGATTTGTGTTAGTATGCATTTTTCTAAAGGATATGACATCTAAAACTCAAATATCTCATTATTTAGCAACTTCAATCCTTTTCAAGAGGAATATGGGGAAAAATCTGGACATTCTGCAAAACCCTGGACAGCTGAGAGGTATGCTACCTCACTCTTATACACACACACACACACACACACACACACACACCATATCTCTCAATATCTTAGCACAAGAAATCTGGAGAAAGCCAGTTGCAATGTTGGGGACAAAGACCCTAAACTAGGGACACATTTAGAAAGTTGCTAGAATAACATGATTTGTGTTAGAATACATTTTCTGAAAGATATGAAGTCTGAAACTATAATGCATGTCATTATTTAGTAACTTTAATCCTTAGCTCATCTCAGTGATTTGTCAAAAGAAAAAAATAAACAGAATTTTTATGAGGAACATATAAGGCAAAAATCTGAACATTCTGTGAAAATCTGTACAGTTGAGAGTTATGATACACATACAACCCCTACCTCCTCAGAAAGTGGATAGAACAACAATGTCTGCATTAGTATGCATTTTCTGAGGATATGAAGTCTAAACCTCAAATGTCTGCCTATTATTTTCTGACTCCAGTCCTCGATGATTTGTAAGAAAAACACAATTTTATGAGAAACAAACTGAAAATATGAGGCAAAAATCTGGATAATTGCGAGGTATAACCCCCCCCCTTACACACACTTTTATCCCCCTCTTACTTACACACACACACACACACACACACACACACACACACACACACACACACACACACACACACACACACACACACACACACACACCACCTACTTCCTGTACACACACATACACGCACCTACCTTTACCTATCTACTTCTTACATACATGCATACACACCCCTACCTACCTACTTCTTACATCCACACAACCCTACCTATTTCATTACACACACACACACACACACACACACACACACACACACAAATGCACACACGTACCTCTCACTTGTACATTCGTCCACAGTCCAAATGTCTTCTGGAATTCAAATTCCATGTGGGCACGGAAGATGAAGACGTAAACCATCGATCGCACAGATGCAGAAACATTGCTGCAACTGGACGCAAAGGGCATTTGTAACAAAGAATGCCCTTAAATTTTTATTTTTTTTTTTTTAAATTAAAAGAAGATTAATCTCCCAGCCAGCCGTTTCCAGAGGGGTGGAATTGCGCCCCCTTGCACCTGCCTGCGAGCACCCTTGATTACCATATATTGGACTGGATTTCAAAAACAACTTTTACTTGGGTCAAGGTGATGTATCTGACATTCTGATTTAACTGTTATGGTCACATTTTAAAACAACATGTACATGGTTTACAGTGCTGAGTAAGTAAATGTGCAATTATACAAGGCTTCATGGGCTAACCCATTCCCCTGTTCCCAGTTCCAAAACAATTGACATATGTACAACAAGTATAAATTGTCAGAACACACCTGAAAAGCATGGTCTGCTATGTTAAAAGCCCCTTTGCTGCCATACATGGTAGCCCTCACCATGGTAAAAGTGTTACATCTCCAACATAGCAGAGATAAAAGCAACACTAAGGCAGGACGAGTGGTATAGAGGAGTAAAACCTTGACTACAGCTCAGGCAACCTGAGATTTGCAAGTGGCTCTTGTGCTTAATGGTGCCAACAGAGAGGATGGGTGAGCCCAACCTGTGAGTGAGGAATAGGCAGAGCTGGCCATACACAGTGCTGTTGTACCTTACAGGACGGGTGTGATGCAAAGGGTCAGCCTAGGGCTGGAATTTAGGCTTTCTAATGAGTGCCCAGATGATGGGGATAGACCTTTCAGAACTCTGCCATTGGCAGGATGCAGGTCGGAAAGCAAACCCCCCCCCCATGGCTGCTTGAATGATTGATGTGCTCAGACTCACTCTCCTTTAGTCTGGGTGGAATCCCCAGAGCGGAGGAAAGACTGGGATGTTTTTGATTGAAGGGAGGTTTGATTGTTGGCAGGCATGGGGCAAAAATAACCTAGAAAAAAGAAAATGATGATAGCAACTCTGCACTGTGTAACATTTTGTGAGTATTTCTGTATATACAGGGCAATCCCACACAACTGACTGTCCATTGTCAGTGGGTATAGTGTAAAAGTCAGCGCACATGACTACTGTGCAAAACAACTCACACTGTGTTCCTTCCCCTGTCATTTTATATACCTTGCTCTAATTCTGTTTTAAATAATGTGTATTATATGAAGTACATTGGAGTGTAGTGTGTGCTAAATGAAATAAACAAGTTTCTTCAGCTTAGAAACTCAACTAAAGCAGCCGTTCTGTCTGACAAAAAACAGTATTACTGTCACCTCCAAGATAAACACCAGCATAATCCTAAAAAATTCTGGGCTGGTTTCAATCACCTCCTTCATCCAGGTAAATCCACCACCCCTATCCCTGAAAAACTCATTGGTAAAGATTCTAGAGAAATAGCCAACAACTTTAACTCATTTTTCACAGAAACCATCCAGTCCTCGCCAGCCAACTTACTACTCTCAACCAAAGACCCAACTCAACCCTCCTTTAACCTTCAACCCACACCTACCTCCTATATTCGAACCCTCTTGAAAAAACTCAAACCAACCACCTTAGCGGCTGACTTACTTCCAGCCAATTACCTACAAATAGCATCTGATGCCATAGCCTACCCTGTTTCAATCTTGATCAACCGGTCCATTTCTGAAGCTTCTATTCCCTCAATTTGGAAAATCTCCCACATCATCCCTCTACATAAAGGTGGGTCCTCCACTGACACATCAAACTACAGACCCATAGCTATACTATCTCCTCTAGCCAAAATCATGGAACGCTGCATTCACAAGCAACTCATTACCCATCTTACCAAACAACCTCCTGTCTCACATCATAGCACAACTACTGCTCTCCTCTCCTTTGTTGACTCAGTTAACCACAATCGCAATAATAAATTAATATCCTTTCCTCGACCTATCCAAAGCCTTCGACATGGTCAATCACCAACAGTTGATCCACACACTGGAAACCTTTTATCTTAGCAAATCAACCATAAACTGGTTTAATGACTACCTTTCTTGTAGAAAACAGGCGGTTCAATGGGAAAATAGTTTATCCGACCTACTCCCCACAAATATCGGTGTTCCCCAAGGATCTATTCTTGGTCCTCTTCTTTTCTCCATATTTATAAATGGTCTACACTCTATTATGCCCAAAGCCACCTGTATTCAATATGCAGACGACTCCACCCTGATCTGCTCTGACACTTCTCGCCAAACTCCAAGTCAAACCCAAACTGCTTTTCCTTAGTTGAAAATGGTTCTTGGAACTAAAACTTTACTTAACCCATCCAAAACCAAATTACTTCTGTTTTTCCCCACTCCTTTTACCCCTCAAGGAAATGAATCTCCTAGCACCAACTGCCCCACCTTCCACGTGACCTCGAATAATGGGACCATAATCGACCCTGTCTCCCACACCAAACTACTAGGCGTGACCATAGACCACAAGCTTAAATTTGATACGCATGTCAGCCTAACCATTAAGTCGTAAACAAGAAACTCGGGTCCATGTATAGAATTAAGAACTTCCTACCCCACACACTAAACTAACCATTGCCGGACCCTCCTCTCCACACTCCTTTATGCCTCCCCGATATTCTCCTTCCTTAACAAAAGAGCTTAACAAACTATCTACAACCTATAACCACATAGCCAGATTTATAACAGGAATGCCCTATCGCACACATCACTGCCACAATCTAAGGACACTAGAATGGTTAGAACTACCCAACATTCTCAAACTCAATCAACTCACTGAGGCATTTAAAGCAATCAACTATCCAGACAAAACCCCTCTGAACAAAATACTTACCCCCTACTCTAACCTTACATCCCTTAGGTCATCCAAAAGCTTACAAATACAGACTATTAAATCTAACAACTCGGGAGGTGAAGCACTCTATGCCAATTCTATTGGTAAATCCTGGAATGCCCTCCCAAACAACCTAAGACACATGACCTCTCTCCACCAATTCAAAAAACACCTCAAAGATCTCCTAAAGTCCGAATGGCTATGCCCGTGTTCTAATCCAGACTAATAGCAAATATCCCAGGCCTACCTAGCATCTACCCAATCCAAACCCGTAAGGGTCCTCAATGTAGCCATGTTAGTCCATCTACCTAAGTCTGTTTACCTCTTTAAATAATTTGTATAACCCTTTTACTTGTTTTATTTGACTATGAATGTAATATTAATTACTTGATCTTCTGATGTTTTTGTTAATCTACCTCTGTTCTTTGGAGCTTTTCTCCCCGGGCCTCTACTGAAAATGGACATGTATCCAGCTAGACTAGCTCGGTCAACAAATGTAAAATAAAATAAATAATAAATAAAATAAAAAATAAAATAAAATAAGTAAGGTTCATGGTGAGTCAGTGTCTGTTCAGGAGCTCATAGAGATATCAGCTATCCCCAGGTTATACCTGGAATACGTAGTGCAGCTGCTTGCACTGTATCAGACAAGGAATACTTT
Organism: Protopterus annectens; assembly: GCF_019279795.1. Classification (NCBI taxonomy): domain Eukaryota; kingdom Metazoa; phylum Chordata; order Ceratodontiformes; family Protopteridae; genus Protopterus; species Protopterus annectens. The sequence continues at coordinate 659,457,434 of NC_056735.1, forward strand.
TCTGAATTGAAATCCCAGTGAATCTTTGGTTTAGAACCTGGTGTTTTCAGAATAAAGTTACAGCAGTGAGGCACCTCTTCATCCTCATGTATATGTGAGTGGTTGTGTTGTCTTCAGCAGATCGAGGAATATGTACGCAGTGGCAGATAGAATCTGCTTCATTGCTCTGGTTCTTTTGAAATCTGGCCAATTATGTTGCCCAAATCCGGAAGTAGCATAGCACTGAATAAACTGGATCTGACGCATACAATCGTGAAGTGCTAAATACTGAACTCGCTAGAAATCTGTGTGATCAGAGTGCTCAGCGCCACGTAAAAGGCAGTCCAACATACAAGAGCATGCCCAGTACTATGTGTTTTCAAACCTGCAGTAATGTAGCAGTGAGCTCAGTGACAGCCAAGACAGCAGAGTAATAACCAAGTTCATTATATAAACAGGGAGGAAAGGGGAGACAGGACAGTTAGAAAAGGAGAACGGCAAGCATCGTATGAGTAGCATATTTTGTATAGTGCGGATGACTGCTATTTTGTAACTTTAGAAGTGGAGTTATTATTTATATCAATGCCAAGTGATATAGGTACAGAATCTGTTAGAAAACGTAGTAATAATGACATAAAATTTGAACATTTGAACATTAATGTCATTGGTTATTTGCTGCATATATTATTCATAAATGATGGCTTAATTCTCTCTCAGATTGATCTCTGTCAGAAAGTTACGTTCCCACATTGTGGAAAGTCTCACATATAATTCCCCTCCACAAAGGCGGACCCTCTGCAGAACTAACCAGTTACCGCCCCATAGCTATTCTCTCTCCACTCTCCAAAATACTAGAGAGATGCATACCTCTCAGGTCTCTGACTACCTCCTTACTAACAACCTCCTTTCCAGTACTCAGCATGGTTTCCGACCAAACCATAGCACCACCACTGCCATACTCTCCTTTACTACCACTATTCTTCAGCATAAAAACAATGGCTATCTCTCCTCTGCTACTTTCCTAGATCTATCTAAAGCATTTGACATGGTCCCACACAAACAACTTATCTCTGTCTTCAATAACCTATCCTTCTCACAATCAGTCACCAACTGGTTTCAGAGTTTCTTGTCTGACCGCCAACAATCCGTTGTATGGCAGAATGAGATATCTCCCCAGTTACCTGTCTCCATAGGGGTTCCCCAAGGATCCATCCTTGGACCCCTACTCTTCTCTGTTTACACCAATAATCTAGCCTCTGCCACCAAACATGGCACACTCATCCAATACGCAGATGACTCGACCATCATCTGCTCAGCCCAGTCCCTACCCAAACTGCAAAAAGTCACACAGGAAGCCTTTTCCTCTGTTGAAACATGGTTATCCGATGCCCAATTAATACTCAACCCAAACAAAACTAAACTACTCATCTTCTAACCCACCAAACATACTCAAAACAACTCTCACTTTAACATCACAGCAAAAGACAACACCACTATATACCCAACTGAACACACCAAATTGCTAGGAGTGGAAATAGACAATAAACTAAAATTTGACATTCACATATCCATGACCATAAAAAAAGTCCACAAAAACTAGGAGCATTATACAGAAATAAACAATTTCTCACCAAAGCAGCAAAGATTTCAATAGCAAATTCCCACCTTATCTCCACCCTACTTTATGCCTCTCCAGTATATACCAACCTAAGGCAATGTGCTCTAAACAAGCTAGAGACCTGCTACAACAAAATCGCCAAATTCACCACAGGGGCATCCTACCGTAGTCACCACTGTCTCTCACTTGCTGAACTGGGCTGGCTTGAACTCCCTCACCTCCTTCAGTGGTATCAACTCTCACTCACCCACAAACTAGTAAACCATCCACTAAATGTCCCATCCCTTCAGAATCTACTCCAACCCTATCGCATCACCAGACCACTAAGATCCAGCAACAAAAATCACTTGCAGATCACTAAAGCCAATAACTCTGCTGGTGAAGCACTATTCTCTTGTGCCATAGCCAAATTATGGAACTCACTCCCACCCACAATTACCTCCGTACCATCATGCACCAACTTCAAAACTTTATTAAAAGCGCACCTAAAAACATGCTGGCTATGCCCTTGCAACTCCCACTCTAATATCATCCACCCCATCCAACTGCTACCTTTCTTTCCACTCCACTAACTACCTTGATTATAGCAAGCTCAGATGCTCATAAGCCTAGTACTTATTATACAGCAGGAACTTCTCATTGTTACATTTGTTAATGCCTGTTATGTACTTCACAGATAAAGATTCTAGTTGTCTACTGATGTACTATGTTCTTCATCTGTAAATATGTTGTAAGTAATTTCTATGTTAAATTGTTAATCGCTATGTAATCCAATGTAACTACTGTCTGTTTATTTTACTGTGGAGCTTTTCTCCCCGGTCCTCCGCTGAAAATGGACCCACGTCCAGTCGGACACTCCCGGTCAACAAATTTAAATAAATAAATAAATAAATAATACTTTTTCAAGATAAATATATATAGAAAAAAGATGTTGCAATGAACCTCACTGCCCAACACATATGCAAATATTGTGATGACTACATGGGAAAATGAATATATATTTTCAGCAAACAATATACATTTCAGCTAACAATGTTTTCTAAGACAAGTTGATTTTATAAGAGATTTTAAGAGGGATTGTTTCAATGCTTGATTGTTTTATTGAATATATACATAGGTTCATAGGCTGATAGCAGATTACTAGGCTAACAGTTTAAGAGCCCTTACAAGCCTACCCAATGTAACCTGATTTTACTCAATATATAGCCCCTAGGGGCAAGAAGATAGCATGGATTTGTGCCTATGCCTTTAGTATTTTACAGATTGTCCCTGTCCATAAGGGACATAGGTGGTATCCCAGATGTGAACTTGTGATACCCCATCCACTGAATCAAAATGCATTTGAAGAGAACCAGGGAAAGGCTCTGCTTAATGTGAATAGAATGACTGTTCCAAAGAAAGGGCAATCTCTGAGACACATATCTGTCTCTCCAGCATGCTTTGTTTGAGTTGCTGAGTAAGTTTAGAACCCTAGATCGGGTGACCCTCATGCTGTTTGACTTAAGTATGTGTAGCAGCTGATCAGACTTGGATTTGTGAGTGCCTTGCAGATCAGGCATAGGTCACCCCTTAATAGATGGTAGGAGACAAAGTAAAGGGATAGGACTTTTAGTCCATTCACATAAGACATGTTGTTTACACCCTGTATTTTCTTTGTGAGGAGCCTCTGAGGTCGCTCCAGCTGCTATAAGTGCATAGCCAAGTACATGCCAAATGGCGCACTGTACTTGATTATTGGTCTAATGAGGGCCGAATAGAATGGGACTTTAATTTCTTTGGATCTGGATGCAATACCTTTACTTATAAGATGTGCCACATAGAAGGACTTCTTCATCACTGTGGACACATAGTGGTCAAAGTTCAGACTATTATCTGTCTGTGTACCTAGATCTTACACCTCTGAGTCTACTCTTAGGCGTGCATTATTGATGTTGTAAATTGCAGTATGTGACTTCCCAAAGGGTATGATAATGCATTTTTTAACGTTTAGTTTTTAGGGCATGGTTCTGTTAGTTGTCTGATTTAGACCCTCCTGAAAGATATCTACATCACTGGGGGATTCAATGATTGCCCCCAGCTTGCAGTTGTCAGCAAACTCTATCATCCAGAGGCCTCCCATATTAGCCTTCTCTTCAGAGAAATATATTTTGTACAGGTGTGGTCCCAGCACTAAACCTTCTGGCACACAACTAATAACTGGCTTCTTGCTGGATCTGGATTCTCCCACTTTAACCATGTGTCCTGTCAGTGAGCCAAATGGCTATCCATGTGGTGGTGACATAGGGATTTATGTCCAGTTTTGTGAGGTTATCTATAATACCTGAGTGGGAAGTTGTGTCAAATGCCTTGGCCAGCTTGAGGTAGGTGGTATACATTGCTTTAACCTCATCCATGGCCTTAGCAACTTTCTCAAAGAAATCCACCAGAATCAGTTGGCATGATCTGCCCTTGACAAAGTCAAACTGGATCAAGTCCAGTGATCGGAGGTTTCCTATGTCATTATTTACCACGTCCATGATCGTTCTTTCCATGGCCTTACATATAAGACTAGTCAAACTTATGGGCCTGTATTTTTCCAGGTAAATAGATGGTCCCCCTTTATGCAGAGGAATGACTTTTGCTGTCTTCCACTCTACTAGGACAAAGCCAGTCCAGAAGCTGTGGTTAAATAGACATCCTGATGGGGCTTATAAGTCCTGATTTAAGCTTTTTAAGAGGCAAAATATCATCAGGCCTTATTGAAGCTGTGTTTTTAGCTTTAGAGAGTGCAGTGGCAATCTGTTCTTTGGTGATAATTGGTGGTGGAGTGGTGGAGGGCATTTCTTGGAGGAAAACTGGGAGTGATGGAGTTCTTCTATAACCTGCAATATACATGGCACTGTGAACTTTTTAATTTTTAAGAAAGAGATACAGTCTTATGAAATAAATTGCTTGGATATTACAATAAGCTAAGCTGGTCAAGGAAAGAAAGAGAATGTGGTACAAAAGAAGGCAGTGAAGAATACATATTTTCATCATAAAAATATTCACCCTCCATTTGTATTTAACAATATAGTGAAAGCTGGGGGGAGGGTCTACAATAGGCGGCACTTTTGGGGCTGGCACATTTACTTTAAAAACCTGTTCTTCTTTAAGAACAGTCCCGTACGTCTTGTTCTTCCGCATCAGGTGTGTGTGTGTGTGTGTGTGTGTGTGTGTGTGTGTGTGTGTGTGTGTGTGTGTGTGTGTTGCTGCACAGATGTCCTGTTCTTGTAATTTTTTAAATAGGGAATTTGCTGCTAATGATTGTTTGTTCAATCATTTTGCTGTTCAATTCACACAATTTTTCTTCCTGTCCACCTGTGCAATTTTTTTTTAAAATAGGGAATTTGCTGCCAATTAGTGTTTGTTCAAACATTCTGCTGCTCGATTCATGGAATTTTGCTGGTGCCAATAAGTGTTCATTAATTCACAGGGGAGTTTGCTTCTTCAATTCACAGGTAGGTGTGTGTGTGTAAAATGCCTCAATTAAGTATACTTGGTGGTTAGTGTTACTCAGAATCAAACCCTGTACCTTAGGTACAAGAACAAAGCCTGAATTATCTACCTATACCACCACTTGTGATTCAAGGAGTTGAGTCCATCACTCTCAACTGTTTGGCTCATGTTTTTGGTCTGTTCCTCTTAAAATTTGTGATTTTCTGGTAAATCAGTGAGAACTGAATTCACTAAATAATGATAGCCATTTAAGTTTCAGTCTTCCTAGCTTTCAGAAAATGCATGGTAACACAAAACATTTTATTCTACCAACTTTTTCAGATTATAGAAGCAATGTTTAATATGTGTCCCTGGTTTTGGTCCTTTGTCCCTCCCCCAATAAATTTTGGCTTTTTCCAGATTTCTTGTGCTGCAAATATGAGAGATATAGTTGAGTTTCAAGTGGATTTTACAAGGAGCTGAGAGCTTCAGGGGAAGAGAAGTTTAGTGCTGCTTATGCCACGTCTGTTTGCATTGTTAGTAGCACAGCAGGTAGTATACTTGCTTTTGATGCAGAAGGTCGTGGGTTCTACTCCTACAGTATGTAGATGGATTGTTGATACTGTACTGTGTTGTACTTTAAAGGGGGTGGATGGTGCAGTCCTGAGAATGCCCTTCTTTGGAGGAGATACCTAATAATTATGAACCTGTTAACAGTTTGCCGTCCATTCCCTATTGCAATATTACTAGCTTATCATTTTATTAATGTAACATAAGCAATTTATTCTTCAAGGCAACAGGTACTTTATTTGTAGATGAAATAATGAAATATAAAGTTGTTTTCTAGCAGCAACCTCTTCATTAGTTACAGTTCTCTTTAATGTGGAACTATGTAGATGACTTTTACCCTGCAGAGATTGTGTTTATTTACTGATGTTGGTAGATTATAATGACAGAAGTTTGAGTAGACTTTTATGATGGAAATGTTCTGAATTGGGCAGTTTTGTCATTATTGCTTCATATATTTTGTTTCATTACTTAGTGAAAAAATGTTCAAAACAATAAATTTAAAACACGCTCTAACAAGTGTGGTGTATTGTATTATACAAGGAATATAATTTAATACAATCAGGAAGGTGAATCAAATAGCACATATATGTTTGCATGGTCCTAAATATGTGTGCAAGGGGCCTATGATTTGAAAACAGCCCAAAGGTAAACATTATCCACCACTGGCCAGATGCATTTTCTTTGAATGTGGGTTTTAATGCTGTTTCAATGAATGTGAGTTTCAAGGGCAGAAACATTTTAATGCTAAGTATATTTTCATTGTGAGACTGTATTGCTTTGTTTAACATATGTCTATCATTGTTTGTGCTGTAAAATTTAAAATAAAAGTTTTAAATGAAATCCAAATAATCATTGTAGAAGTAAAGCATAAAGCAATATGCACATTACATTGTTTATGGTAAGTGGGGAGAAATAGCCAAGTAATGGGGCACTGGAATAGCTGCAGGGGGAGAGCTGTGTATGAAGAGCCCCATTTGACCATAATTCTGGGGTGTAGGGGTGGCAAACTCAAAGACAGCCCCGGGCGGCACAAACTTTAGCTATGCCACTGGCCAGATGCTATGGGTAGCCAGGCTGAATCTGCTAGATATTAGTATGGAGGGACAGCTACAAGATATGACTGTTGAATTTAAGAATAGAGGTTATCATACTAAAAAAGTGTATAGCAGATGTTAAGATCAAGAAGCAAAGGGAGATGTGGCCAGTTTTCTCTACATATAAACATCAGAGAGGTTAAGAGTGAAGGACAAGAATGGATAAAATACATGCTATAGCATGATAGAAGAACAGAACAGTTTAAACCTATTATTAAGAAACAGTGGCATATCTTACGCAATATACAACAGTTAAAACAACAAACAAATAGAGATCCTGTTTTTGGCTACAAAAATTTCAGATGATAAAGAGTACATTGTGCTAGAAAGAACAGATTACATCAACAGGTAAGTTTTATTTATTGACATTTGTTAACCAGAAAAGTCCACAGGGTCAGAAACCCATTTTCAGTTTTGGCCCGCGGAGAAAAGCTCCACAAATGTATGACATACAAAATGAACATACAGAGCAATTTTAACAAAAACAAATTAAATCAGTTAATTTAGTACATCAACATAAAGTTGGAAGGTTGCTACATGCATAATAATATATATGCCATTACCAGCTGACTTGGAAGGAGAATTCAAGAGAGCAATTAGACTAGAAGATGAATGGAAAGTCTGGTAGAGAAGGGTGGGAAGAAAAGATGGAAGTATAGTATGGAAAGGTGTAATATTTGCTTGGAGGTTGAGAAGTAAAGCTATGAATAGAAGAAATAGGTAGTTTGGTGATAGAGGTTAGTATGATGACAGAGATATGGAAATGGGAGGGTGGAGGTACAAAACATAAGACAGCCATAAATTTTTTTTATGGTGGCTTATGGTTTTAGGCGCAGGGACAGATGTGATTGTTGAGAAAGTATTTTTTAGAGATATTTTGAATGCATTTAATGAGTCTAGGAGGGTGATATCTGGGAGAAGGGCATTCCATATCCTAGCTATGGCATAAGAGTAGAGGCTATGTCCAGTTTTTTTTATTAGTTTTGACATTGGTTACAAGTTGTTTGTTGGTAGATCGTAGATTACAGGATGGGGAGTAGGGCTGTAGGATTTGCTGAAGGGTAGGGCAGCTGTCTGGTTTGTAAATTAGTTTATGAGCTAGAGTTAGTTGCAAATAAAAATCAACAATTTGTGCATCCAGTGTCCAAACAAGTGTTCAAGATAAATACCTATGTTGACTGCGACCATAAAAATGTTATTTACATTGATGAATGTCATATATGTGAGGCATTTTATGTAGGTAAAAACAGAAAGTTAGAAAAGAGATTAGGGGATCATATATCAGATATTAGAAGAAAAATACTTTCATATTTGTAGTATTGGAGGTTATAGAAGAACAACTTAGGGAAGTGACATAGTAGTGAACATAGAAAATGCTGAGTATAAATGGATAGATTTAGGGCATACCTCTCAACCTCTTAGTGCACGAAATCTGGACAAAGCCTGAGAAAATAGGTGGACAAAAGCCCAAAAATAGGGATAGATTTTAAATATTGCTCTTATAAACTTTGAAAGTTGCTAGAATGATAGGGTTTGTCTTAACATACATTTTCTGAAAGAGTTGAAGTCTGAAACTCAAATGCATGTCTTTATTTAGTGACTTCAATCCTCAGATCATCCAAATGACTTGCCAGAAAACCACAAATTGTATAAGAAATAGACCAAAAATATGAGGCAAAAATCTGGACAGTTGAGAGGTATGATTAGGGTATGTACGTTTCTTGGTTTGAACAGAAGAATTAGCATCAAACCAGTTTCAAAAGATAAATCTAATTATGTAAAGTAGAATGAACGCTTTATAATAATGTATTTATATATATAATATTATAATATGGTAATTGTTTTAAGAGATAGGAAACAAGATATGTGATTTGCATTGATTTTATAAATAGGATTGATTTGTTGTAAGGTTGCCTGATAAAGCACATTATGTGAACGTTTTAAACTTACAACAGTAAAGTGTTGCATTCTTCTTTGCTTGTAGTTTCAGTGCATCTGTGTGTTTTTACAACTATTTTCTAATTACTTAAGCAGCATTTTATTAGTTTTTTCAACAGACAAGATAATTTCCCAGTTGAGAATTGTAAAGCTGTTTGTAAACTAAACCATAACCAGAACTGGTAGGGTTATGCTGGTATTTTAAACTGGTCAAAAAGGCTACCTTGGCTTGCCGTTTCCCTTAATTTTTATTCCATTTTGCCCTTGACAACCTTGCAGACCTTTGTCTCTCCCCTTGTTGACCAATTGGCCCAAACATTCCCTTGATGGGTATACATTTGGCTTATGGTAGAGGAAAGGGATAGCCACTAGAGAAGCTGTCATCCAAACAGGACTTGGCCTCCTTTCTCCAACTTTTTCCCAAAGGGTATGAGTTGATAGTTAATCCCTAGTTATCTAGGCCATAGTTAGGACTTTATCCCTGTGTACCATGGAACAGGCAGAATTTTAATCTATGACCACTGCTTGAAAAAAATATGTTAAGAAGTTAACAGATTTATTTATACATTTTTAACCAGGTAAGCCCGCTGGACACTTGTGTCCTTTCAGGGGTGACCTTGTAGCACTGTCTGGTCAAGTGGCTTGCTCAGACTCAAACAGTAGGCAGGTGGAAGGAATCAAACTCAATACCCTTGACTAATGGGACCAGCACTCCTTTGATTTAATTAGCCACTTTAGCAGCAACATACTTGTGGTTAAAATATAATGAAAAACTCTAGCTTACTTTAACTTCAAAAGTATCAGAAATAACGTCAGCTTTTAGTTAAATCTTTATTGTGGATTTTTTGGTTAAAATTTATAATAGACTACATATATTAATGTATCTTATCTATCTGAAATACTGCTTGGAATAGTACTTGTTTATCCTTTGTACATTTGCATTCCTACTTTTTATTTCCACAGATTGACAATGCCAATTAATAATTATCTAGCAATACGAATAGCAGCAATTGCAGCTGTCTTCCCCTTCTATTCCCCCTTTAGTTTTATTGCTTAGTATGTTTTCATTGCCACTTTCTAATTTGCCTATAAAGACTTCACACTTTGAAAAAAAGAAAGAAAGAAAGAATGCTAGAAAATTTAATCTATGCCAGATGACATTTCACCAGTGACAAACGCAGCCAGCCCCTTCATTCCCTGACAGGCTAAAATATTGAAGAATAGCTACCTACACTATTTCTTCAGCATGGATGCATGAAAGGTTCTGAATTAAATGTGGGAAGTGTTCAGGGACTTCTATGTTTGTGTTCTACTGTAAGTTATGCATCTCCAATCACTTAAGTCTGTGCATACTGCTACCACCACCTTAATTTTCACTAGGTGGGATTATTAGGCATTGCAGAAATGCAAAACGTCCTTGACAGAGAAAGAGAGAGAGAGAATGCAAACAGATCTCTGGCTGTTCAATCTTACCTGCTAAAACCTAGATTGCTGTTTGAAAGTAAGTTACTAGCATCACAGAATGAAACACTTTATCTGCACCAATTTTCCTGCTACCTAGTATATTAAAGAAAAAAAACCCTTAGGTGTCGTCCACAGCTTCAGGCTTCAGACTGTTAAAACACAATTTATTAATCGCTTAAAAAATGAAGCTGACAGGATGTAAACTTCACTAGAATATGATGAACTGAAAATAGTTAAATATCCAAGCAGTTGTCATCCACAGCTTCAAACTTCAGACTGTTAAAACTCAATTTATTGAAAGCTTAAAAAGTGAAGCTGACAAAATGCAAACTTCACTGAAGTACTGAAATAATTAGCCTAGTAATTAACATCCACAACTTCAGGCTTCAAGTTGTTAAAGCACAGTTAATAGATGCTTGGTAAGCAAGGCTGACAAAAACATATACTTTACTGGTGTGTAAAAAGCTGATGAAATTATCCAAATGATACAGCTTCAAACTTCAGGCTGCTAAAACTCAATTTATTGAAAGCTTAAAAAGTGAAGCTGACAAAATGCAAACTTCACTGAAGTACTGAAATAATTAGCCTAGTAATTAACATCCACAACTTCAGGCTTCAAGTTGTTAAAGCACAGTTAATAGATGCTTTGTAAGCAAAGCTGACAAAAACATATACTTTGCTGGAGTGTAAAAAGCTGATGAAATTGTCCAAACGATAAGCGCTTTCGGCAGATGCCTTCTTCAGATCATATAAAAGTGTGGTTAGCTCTTCCTGTTTATAAAGGAAACACAATCAAGAGCTGGTAGCTAATTGTCTTTGATGTTCTTAAAGGCACAGGACAAAAATAAATGTTCAAAGTGGAGATCTGTCTCCTATAATGTAGTTCAATGTTAGAAATGCTAGAATCATGTATTCATGTTTGGTAGGTTTCTTCTAGATTTTAGAACAGGTCTGAGAGGTACTATTGTATTGAGACCTTGGGGTCGATTGGCTCTAAAATTATTGATCCAAAAGATCTCTCTCAATTCTGTCCTGTTATGGACATCTCCTTCCCTGATGTTTTGGGTGACCACTTCCACAGCTTTAAACAAGAAATCGTGCATAGGATGGATCAATACGTGTGCTGCTAAGGCATTATGTGGAACTTTCTGATCAATGTCTCTGACATGTCGTAGAATGCGATCCTTTAGTCGGTCAGTTTTACCAAGGTAAAAAGCTTGGCACTTGCGACAGGTAGCCAAATAGATTATGTGGCTAGTAGTACAATCAGCATAAACATCGAAATGAAAGTTATGTCCAGTTACTGGATGAAGAAAAGTATTACTAGTATCTAAGTAAGGGCAAGCTTTGCATTTGCAGCATTTAAAAGTACCTTTGCGGTCTGATAGTGGACCACTACATTTAAAGCCATCTTTATGGCATAGTAATCTCTTGATATTCTTTTTATTCTTGTAAAGAAACTTGGGTCTCTCTCCAACGATGTTCTTTATTTTGTCATCTGCTGTCAGAATCGGCCAAAATTTCCTGATCACTTCACAGACCTGTCGATTGTCTGAACTGTAAGTAAGCATACATCTAAGTTGTTGAGGTGTTGTATCATTAGACTGTCTTCGTGATGCTTGTTCAGACCTCTCTGAGTAATAAGGTTGACCTCTTTGCTTTCTATAGGCTTGCACCTGTGAGAGTGGTGGAAAATTGTTTTCCTGGTAAGCCCTATCCTTCAAATATCTATGTAGATTGGATTGCTCTTCCAAGAATTCCTCCTCATCAGTACATAGTCTTGAGACTCTTAAAACCCTTGGTGTCTTTAGTAGTGGTGAGGAGAATTTATTTCCTGTTTTGTTGTTTGTTTCTCCCACTCTACACATGGCAGAAGGGCAAACAGGAGCAGCAGTGAAAGCAAAATCATGTAATTTTCCTGTTTTTTCTATAGACATTGCGAATCCACTTTTAACTATTATTTTAGTAGTGACTGTTTAGCACCTAATACTACAAACCTTGCAGTAGATGATAGTTTTTCTGACACGCTTCGTGAAGTAGAAAATGCTGCTTATCGCCTTAAAAGGCTTCATTGGCAACGCTTCCATTTGGAAGCTTGCCTATTTCATCAGATAGTACCAAGAGGAATGAGAGTTAAATGCATTCCCTCCTATGGAAACACTTATCCAGAGATGTTAGCCCAATGGAAAAGGATCAATTTGGAAACTAGCCAAAAATATATGAGGCTGCTCATCGATTTTTTTAAACCTGAAGAAGAACAAATTTCCTCTTTTATTTCTAAGAAACAAGAAGAACTGGAACGCTGTGATTTGCAGGACCAGCATTTAAGCCAGATTGAACAGTTACAAGTGAACTTAAACACTTATGATAATAAGCTACTACAAAAAATGGGTAAACTGAATCGAGATCATAGGGATTTTACTAATGGTCACATCTTTGAATGGCCTAGAGAGGAAAATACTAGTCGAGGACGTCCCCATTTTTCAACTACCAAACAAAGGAAAGCCATACAAGGTTTGGCTGTAAAAGAGACTGTTAACACTTTGCATCCTTCTCGAACAACTACTACCTCATCAACTTCTCTTCCCTCTTCAACTTTATCTACAGGAGAGGAGGTTCCTACTGTCAGCACTGACATTGTCACCAGGGATCTGGGAGGTACTGGTGCTAATGATACCAATGATGGTAGTAATTCCAACACCACCATCAATTGTGCTACTAGACCTAAAGAAGCGATGACACACCTACCAGTAAACTGGCCGTTGCCGGTTTTTGTGAGGGAGAATTCGTACAGGCCACAGAGGACGCAGAGTCAAGAATGCAAACAGAAGAAGTTTGTGGACTAAATATTGGGGGTAATGACTTAGTAGTTAACTTATCTAAGATCACACTGGATCCTGATGTTATCAGCCTGTTAAACAAGGGGCTGAGTTTTATTCCAACTGTTTCTTCTGATGTGAATGAATTCATGACGGATGTTAGGTTGTTTTGCAGGAACATGTCCCTGAAATGTATTTTTGGAGAAGGTTCTACGAAAGAACAGCAGACTTATAAGAAATTGAGTTTATTTACTCCAGTTAATCCTCCTCAAGTAGAACTTTTTATGAAATTGTGTGAGGATGAGATAAACAAGGTGAGAGGTACAACAGATAAAGTTAAGAATTGTTTCTATAATTTAAACAGGAAAGAAAAAGAGGCTCTCCAACAGCTGAGAAGGACAGATAGCTTGGCAATCAAACCAGCAGATAAAGGTGGCTGCATAGTAGTGATGGATGCAGACTGGTATCGTAATAAAGTTTCACTGATGTTGGATGACAACATGACTTATCGCAAATTGAGTAAGAAAGAAGTAAATCAGAGAATTGAACGTATCAGAGGGAGCACCTATGATCTATTGATGGAAAGAAGGATCAGTCAAGATTTATATGAATTTTTTGAAACACCTCATCCTATGTTTCCCAGCATTGGTGGATTACCTAAGATACATAAAGATCTTTTGGACCCTCCCTTACGTCCCATTGTATCTGGGAGAGCATGGATCACTGAATCCATATCCATGTATGTTGAAAATGAACTCAAGAAAGCTTTGCCTTATGCTACCACTGTCTTGAAGGATACAGGCAGCTTCTTGAAAGACTTGTTCTCCACTGTTAAGTCTCTGGATGGTTTTGACAACCTTCTACTTGTAACTATGAACATAACCAGTCTCTTTACTGTGATCCCCCATGAGTATGGCCTAAGGGCCTTACATGATTTTCTGATTAGACATAATTTATCAACGGAACCTCTTTGTTCTCTGCTGGAATTAGTCCTTGAGAATAACATCTTTATGTATGGATATACCTTTTATTTGCAAACCTGGGGTGTGTCATGGGAACTCCATGTGCCAACAGTTATTCAAACTTGGTCTTGGCTGAGTGGGAATTTAAAACAATCTTCAGTGATGGAAATATCTGGAAGAATGAATTTGTCTATTATGGGTGATTTGTGGATGATGTTTTTTGTTTATGGAAAGGAGGTATTGACCAATTGGATCTTTTTATCAGCTTTATTAACAACAGCACTGACTTCCTTGAGTTCAACATGAAACACTCATCCTCAGTCATAGATTTCTTGGATGTCAAGCTATGTTTAGATCCAATTCAAGGTCTCTCCACTGGGGTGCATAGGAAAGAGACCTGGCAAAATCATTTCTTACACAGGCAGAGCATGCATCCAAGACATATTTTTGATAATATCTTTGACAATCAAATTTTAAGAGTCTCAAGACTATGTACTGATGAGGAGGAATTCTTGGAAGAGCAATCCAATCTACGTAGATATTTGAAGGATAGGGCTTACCAGGAAAACAATTTTCCACCAATCTCACAGGTGCAAGCCTATAGAAAGCAAATAGGTCAACCTTATTACTCAGAGAGGTCTGAACAAGCATCACGAAGACAGTCTAATGATACAACACCTCAACAACTTAGATGTATGCTTACTTACAGTTCAGACAATCGACAGGTCTGTGAAGTGATCAGGAAATTTTGGCCGATTCTGACAGCGGATGACAAAATAAAGAACATCGTTGGAGAGAGACCCAGGTTTCTTTACAAGAATAAAAAGAATATCAAGAGATTACTATGCCATAAAGATGGCTTTAAACGTAGTGGTCCACTATCAGACCGCAAAGGTACTTTTAAATGCTACAAATGCAAAGCTTGTCCTTACTTAGATACTGGTAATACTTTTCTTCATCCAGTAACTGGACGTAACTTTCATTTCGATGTTTATGCTGATTGTACTACTAACCACATAATCTATTTGGCTACCTGTTGCAAGTGCCAAGCTTTTTACCTTGGTAAAACTGACCAATGACTAAAGGATCGCATTCTACAACATGTCAGAGACATTGATCAGAAAGTTCCACATAATGCCTTAGCAGCACATGTATTGATCCATCCTATGCACAATTTCTTGTTTAAAGCTGTGGAAGTGGTCACCCAAAACATCAGGGAAGGAGATGTCCATAACAGGACAGAATTGAGAGAGATCTTTTGGATCAATAATTTTAGAGCCAATCAACCCCCAGGTCTCAATACAATAGTACCTCTCAGATCTGTTCTAAAATCTAGAAGGAACCTACCAAACATTAATACATGATTCTATCATTTCTAACATTGAACTACATTATAGGAGACAGATCTCCACTTTGAACATTTATTTTTGTCCTGTGCCTTTAAGAACATCAAAGACAATTAGCTACCAGCTCTTGATTGTGTTTCCTTTATAAACAGGAAGAGCTAACCACACTTTTATATGATCTGAAGAAGGCATCTGCCGAAAGCGCTTATCGTTTGGACAATTTCCTCAGCTTTTTACACTCCAGTGAAGTATATGTTTTTGTCAGCTTTGCTTACAAAGCATCTATTAACTGTGCTTTAACAACTTGAAGCCTGAAGTTGTGGATGTTAATTACTAGGCTAATTATTTCATTACTTCAGTGAAGTTTGCATTTTGTCAGCTTCACTTTTTAAGCTTTCAATAAATTGAGTTTTAACAGCCTGAAATTTGAAGCTGTGGATGACAACTGCTTGGATATTTAACTATTTTCAGTTCATCATATTCTAGTGAAGTTTACATCCTGTCAGCTTCACTTTTTAAGCGATTAATAAATTGTGTTTTAACAGTCTGAAGCCTGAAGCTGTGGACGACACCTAAGGTCTTTTTTCTTTGTTCATTTGTCTACCCTTGGTGTCTTTAGTAGTGGTGAGGAGAATTTATTTCCTACCTAGTATATTAAGGCACTGATTGACTAAAAGTTTTCCTAAAAAAGATTTGTAGATAAGAAGCCACCTGAGTAACATTATTTAAGTACACTTTTATGAAATCTGAAGTTCTTTGCTTTTAAGATTCTGTTATCTTAAAACAGTAAAGTGAAATGATGTTTTGCCAGAGGTTTTCAGACTAGTCCCTAAAATATATTTGCAGAAACTAATAGCATAATATCCAAGAAGGAGGATTGCAGCTGTTTTCATACTACATAAGTAGACTGTAGGTGGGATTCATAGATAAGCACTTTGTGGCTGTGCAGTACTAAATATCTAGCATCCATAGGGTGACAGTGTCTTTAGCTGCTTATTTATGTAGCAGGGCTCACATAGTGCCAGTTCTTTGAGAAAAGGACTGCATAATCAGTTATTGAGCTGCTACATAGGAATAAGTAACATTGGACAATATTAATGGAGTGACACTAGAAAACTGTGATCAGAGTGTCCAGCTTCATGTAAAAGGCAGTCCAACATGCCAGAGCATGCCCAGTACTATGTGTTTTCACACCTCCAGTAATGTGGCAGAGAAAGCAATGAGAACCAACACAGCAAAGTAACAACAAACTTCATTATATTAAAGGAGGAGGCAGGACAGTTAGAAAAGGAGAATGGCAAGCATAAAAAAACACATAAGGGTAACCATAAGAAATGATAGGATGGAAGAAATTACATTATTTGTGTGAAGACTGATATTTTTTATAAGGACGATGAAGGTTAGATGGAGAAGGTAGTTTTTTTTTTTTTGAGGGAGGGATTGATGGAGAAGGAAAGGTTACAAGAGGAGACAGACAAACATGGAATGCATTATCATGAAACTTATAAACAATGACATTGGCAACCTTCAAACACTGAACCCCACCCAGTTTGGGTTTGTGAAGGTCGATCTTGTCTCCTGAATCTGATTGACTTCTTCAAATCAGTCACCAGAGCTGTGGATGAGGGTAAGGCAGTCCACACAGCCTATCTTGACCTCACCAAGGCCTTCAACACCATCCCTCACTCTGGAATCATAGATAAACTTACTAAGCTGGGCATAAATCCCTACATCACTCGATGGGTTGCCAACTGGCTTACTGACAGAATCCAGACTGTAAAAGTAGCCGACTACAAATCCAGCTCCAGACAAGTGACAAGTGGAGTACCTCAGGGTTCAGTCCTGGAACCGCTCTTGTTTGGCATCTACTTCTCTGAAGTACAGGCCAGCACTAAGGGACTCTGGCTAACAAAGTTCGCAGATGACTGCAAATTGAGAGCCATTATTGAATCCCCAAATGATGTGGATATTCTACAAAAGGGCCTTACAGAAACAGATGCTTGGTGTCAGAGCCATGGGCTCAAGCTTAATGCCAAGAAATGTATAGTTATCCCCTTTGGGAAAAAACATGTACCCATGAATTACCACATAGGTGGCAGTGCACTAAACACCGAAAGTGTGATGAGAGACTTAGGAACACAGGTGGACAGTGGTCTCACCTTCGATAACCACATCATCACAACAGTCAGGAAATCCTTCTATGTGGCACACCTCATCACTAAGAGCTTTTCATCCAGAAAAAAGGAAGTCATTGTCCCACTGTACTCATCCCTTATTAGACCCCATTATAGAGTATAATGCTCCGTTTGGTATGTACCTCACAAGACAGCTGCAAAAGCTGGAAAGGCCACAGAAATACCTCACTAAAAGAATCACAGGCCTAAAGCAGCTGCCCTATGCTGACCATCTAAAAAAACTCCAGCTATACTCTATGGCATATCGTCTACTCAGAGGCGATCTCTGCTTAATATACAAGGCCATGTCAAACCCTCAGCTGTTGGACATGCTCCACTTAAAGAAATCCCAATCCCTCAGAGCCACACACTCCAGGGATCTAAACCCTGTCATCACAATGAAGAAAACATGCTGGAGGGATAGGTTCCTGACCCAGAGACTCCTCATACTCTGGAATAGACTGCACATACATGTCAAGCAGAGTGCCTCCTTGGCCCTCTTCAAAAGGAACCTTGATGATTGGATGGGAGATAGGAAATTAACCCTGGGGATCATGCCAATCGCACTGCTAGACAGGGGTCCAGGGAAGTAAATATTGTGGGAAGAAGTATCTAGGGAATTGTTATGGCTAGGCTTGTATAGGCCCTAGGGCCGATAGCCTAGTACCAACCTATGAGATATACACAGGGTGATAGTGACACAAAAGATGGTGACAAAAGTGGGGTGGACACTTCATGGGGAGGATTGGACAAACAAGATACGGGGAATGACGTGTAAGTCAGGGGAACACATGGATGAGGCATGGTGGATGCCAGACTGATCCGGAGACCAAGCTCCAAGGCATCACTCACCTCTATGGCTGATGTCATGTGCAGGATGTCTGGTGGGCCCTATGATTAGAGCTTGATGCTTCCATGACAAAACCACCCATGCCAGGAAGTGCTTCATGATGGTTTGGCAGTCAGCCCCATCTGTCAATCCACCTCAGATGATAGCCTATGCAAGTGCAGTCAGCTGACCACAAGGGACCCTCTGCCCTCCTCCTGAATAGTAGCCATGAAGGTTACCAGTGAGCTCTCTGTGTCACCTTTGGTAAGATGACCTCCATTCCCCTAATGAGAAGTGGGCCTGGTCATGACACTGTCATGTCCAGCTATGAGTGGAGGGCACAGTAGGTGCATAACACATTTAGGGCAAAACATGCTACCTAGGACATAATTTGTCCCTGTAACTAGGAATAGGCATGGCAATGCAAATTATGGAGGGGGACTTGTTGTGCAGAGAATTACAGGGATTCAATATGCTGCTGTAGGAAAGGATGTTGTAGTAACATGCTGTTTGCTGTAGATTATTTAAGTAAGGAGGAGTGGTTACAGTACAACAGGGGACTGAAAGTTAGCCACCGTAGGTGGCAGAATACTGTTCTATAAGGTATCTACAGACAGCCACCAAGTTCATATTAGCTTTTGCATTGCCATGATATACAGTGCATTGTAAGTCAGGCAGGATTTTTTCAGAAAAAGGCTCTGCATATGTATCTTTCAGGTACCTCTGGTCTACAACTACAACACTCTGCAGAACAAAGTATTTATGAGTCCATGCACTATTTATGGATTGCATAAACTGGATGAGGTTTAAACATTTTTTTCATTGCTGCCACGGATATCTTATCTGTAGGATTTCACAGCTCCTCCTGGTGAAGCATCCAGTACAATGGGACCACAGATGTCTGGTGTTAGCAGGCTGAAGGTGATGACTATGTGCACATGACACAGTCCAATGCCATAGTGGCTCTTTCAGCAATACCAACCTTGGAGGCTCACATACATCCACCAGAATGTAAGGTGCCTGTGGAAGGGCAGGTTGAACGTCCATCCTCAATGTGTGGTGAATATCCTATAACTGTGAGACCCACCTGTCCTATTCAGGATTCTTCATTCCAGACAGGATCTGTGATCCACACTGCCTCGGAGGTATGTGCGCACCCTATGGGGAGAATCATGGTGGTTATGGTGCAGCCATGACTCCAGGTCTGTCCTAGGCATGGAAGCATATGCAGGACACTAATCTAGGCATGGAGAGCTACTACCCACAACATCATAGAGATGGTACACGTGCTGCATGGCTTGTTGGATGATGTGCAACACCTGCTGGATGATATCCAATGCCTGCACAGTGACATGGAGTAAAGGGACTGAGTGCAGGTGGTGCTGCTCAGGGCACTCATCGTTATGATAATGATCATCATCAGCTTCCCCTTTTCCTATTTTCTACATGGGGTCAGGGTGTCGCATCAACTGTCACTATCTTTCTCAATTCAATGCCATTCTCCTACCTTCTGAATGTTGCAAGACTGCTCTCACACACTTGCCCCATCTCTTTTCTGAATGTACTAGATGTCTTTATTTCCTCTTGTTTTCTTCCTGTCTCTCACAAATCATCTTCACCAAATTGTCTTCTGCTTTCATGTCGCTGGTGTCTGACAATGAATCCATTTGTGCATGCATGTGGCAGATGGTAACTGTCCTTTGAGCTCCCCTGGCAAGCCCTGTGCTCCATGGCTTTGGAATGATTCCAGATGAGAGGTGGCCTGTCGCACACCACACAAACCCAGATGACACAGACCATTCCTGAGACAACATCACTATTGGCTCTGGCAACAGAAGCACCAAACCTGGCTGTGACCTGTCTCACAAATGTGGTCTGTGATTGCAGTTCAGGATCCACCCCTGGGATGCCTTACCTAGCCACATGCTCTTGCTCCCATAGTTCTACATCATCAGCATCCCTCTGGACAGAAGTAAGGGCCACACCTACACATGGCCATAATTTGGGTTGCAGTTGCAATACATAATGTAAACTCCTGACATGGGACCCCCTGGCAGGGTGCACACACATACTTCCATAGTTCAACACCATCAGAATCCCCTCTGAGCAGAAGGAACCATCATGCCTATCTGTGGCCATTTTCTGGGAGGTGAACAGTGTACATCTTTTGGCTCCTGACAACCCTGGTAGAGTGCATGCTTATGCTCCCATAGTTCTATATTATTCCCACAATGGACTGTTTTGAGCTCCAAGACTGCATACCTCTGCAGTACATATCACAGAAGTTTAATAAGCTGGCAGTACTACCCAACCACTGCATGATATTATCCCTGATTCCACTTAACCTGCTAACAGATTGCTTGGCTACCACATCCACCTTCCATGCCCATGGTGCATATGATGGCATTGCTATCACCTGATGCTGTGTCTCCTCATCTGTGTAAGTGATGATGAGTGTGCCCTGTCTACACTCTAACCTGTATGGGTAAGATAATCTCTGATTAGTAACATAGACAATTCATGCACTGTATTGTACTTCCTGAGTCTGATAATGCATGTATTATTTTAATTATATGTTGTCTTTATCATGGCCCATAGTTATGAACCACACTGGATGCCGATTTGCCAATGCTTATGGGATTTCGCCTTGGCAGGTGTACAACCTATTCACTCACATTTAAACACTACACTTTAATTTGCCATTCTTAAATAAAATATTTCATTGACGTTGAAACGACACATACAATCACACACACATACATAGAGAGTGGGTAAGCTCATGTAATTCCACAAAGGTAGCCTTCTTCAGAACCAGTTATATTGACTTAAGTCCCATTCATTGGAAGTAAAAAAAAAAAACAAAAAACAAATAAAAAATAATTAATAATAATAAGTCATTCAATTAATTCCTATCTAATATTTGTGTAGTCCTCCTAACTTATACTATTTCTCTGCCTCTCCCCCACATTTTCTACTTCTCTCTTTGGTTATCTTCCTATCTCATACTTTTCAGCTTTCTGTTTCTCTTCTAACTCATCCTCATTCATATTATTCCTGTCTTAAAAATGTATAAAAATGTACAGTTTTTCAGATTTATGTGTTATGAAATGTCTGCTTTGTATACTTTGTTATTGTATAATTTTTGTATTCGTGTTTATATTTGAATTTTTTGTAACTGTTTTGTGGAGCTTTTCTTCTCGGGTCTCTGTTGAAAAGGGGTCTCTACCCAATTGGACAAACCCGGTTAACAAATGTCAAATAAATAAATAAGTAAATAAGTAAATAAAGTTTTTGCAGGAGGTATCAAAATTCCCTCACAAACCCCCAGCACCACTGTATCTGTACACATACAAACTCAGAGATGCCATAATAGTGAGGGTAAATAAAAAACTCCTTACCCACCATGATCTTGATGTAACCAAGATGTGTATGAGTGTGTGTGTGTGTGTGGATATATATATATATATATATATATATATATATATATATATATATACACACACACACACACACACACACACACACACACACACACATGCACATTGGCTCTAGATGATTGTCACTTTTGCTGTGGCACCCACATGCTATGTACAAAAAAATGGAAAAAAAGGGTTGTGGATGAATGGATATATATATATATGTGTACATGTGTGTGTGTGTGTGTGGATATATATATATATATATATATATATATATATATATATATATATACACACACACACACACACACACACACACACACACACACACACGCATATCTATCCATATATATTCACTTTAGAAGCTCAAAATACTGAAATGTCGAAATTCAGTATTTCGAGACCATAAAGTGGAATCCTGAAAAGAGCAAAAGCTCAGAAGTGCGAAATTCAAAACCTCGAATACCGGAGGTTTTGAATTTTGCACTTCTGAGGTTCCACTGTGGTTACAGATTCAGGTAAGTGTGTGTGTGTGTGTTAAGGGTTTTGCGTAGTGGCTGTGGTGTGTGTGTTAGTGTGTTTTGTTGCTGTGATGTGTGTGTGCGAGCAGAATGTAGCTTGTGTGGTGGTGTTGTGTGTGTGTTTGCAACCTCAGAGTTAGAATATATAAGTAGGGGGGGTGGGGGGGTGCAGGGAGACTTCCACCCCTGCTTTTAAGTAGTAGAGAGCTTGTGTTTCTGTGTGGGGAGGATGGTGTGTGTGTGTGTGTGTGTGTGTGTGTGTGTGTGTGTGTGTGTGTGTGTGTGTGTGTGTGTGTGTGTGTGCATTAGAAACATGAAATTCAAAATCTCCGGTGTGCGAGATTTTGAATTTCGTGGTTCTGTGTTTCCGTGGTTTTAAAATACTGAATTTTGACATTTCAGTATTTCAAGGATATAAATTGAATCCATATATATGTGTATATATATATATATATATATATATATATATATAAATATATATATTTATATATATATATATATATATATATATATATATATATTGTATATATATGGGTCTACCTGAAAACGCCGACAGCGTACAACGCCGATGATGAGAACACCGACATCGGAAGATCGACAATGGAGAAGACCGACAGTTGAGATTCCCAATGCTGAAAACACTGACATGTTAAGGTAAGTGTGTGATAGGGACGGATGTTAGCGTCAGGGTGTGGGTAAGGTAAGTGTGTAATAGTGACGGACGTTAGGGAAGGGTGCGGGTCAGGTAAGTGTGCGATAATGACTGACTTTAGGTTTAGGGGCAGGTTAAGTGAGTTAGGGTTAGGGTGCGGGTAAGGTACGTGTGCGATAGTGATGGACTTGAGGGTTAAGGGCAGATTAAGTGAGTTAGAGTTAGGGTGCGGGTAAGGTAAGTGTGCAATAGTGACGGACCTTAGGGTTAGGGTTTGGGTTAAGGTTAGTGCATAGATAGTTGTGTATGTAAGGTTTTTGGTGTGCTTGTGTTGTGTGTGTCTGTTTTTCGGGAAAGATATTTGTTTTGTTGATTGTCGTGTTTTTGAACTTTCTTTTTTTGTCATTTTTTTCGTGTCGGTTATTTCGTTGTCGGTGTTTTGGCGTTTTGGTGTTATCAGGTAAACCCATATATATATATATATATATATATATATATATATATATATATACATATATATATATATATATATATATATATATATATATACACATATGATTATACACTTACATTTAAAGACACATAGTTGTACATAAATATCACATCTCTAGTTTAATGCTGATCTTAACCATTGTTAACTAGAAGTCTGAAAAAGTGAAAGCTAAAGTAAAACAGAAATATTTTTAATGGCCATATCCCCATCTTCACCTAACCAAAGCTTATGTGAGTATTAATAACCACTTATAGTCTGAAAAAGCAAAGAAAAGAGTGGATTAAAAGCTAATATCAGCGTTTTAGCAATTCTCTGTAATCCAGAATTCTAAGCCTTGAGATTTCTACCATAGCTCCTTGTGAAGTCTAAAATCAAAAAAAAAAAAAAAAAGAACAATTATTGTTATGGATTGCTTTCAACTCTGCTATGGATACAAGTGAACAATTAATTATTTAGTCCAAATGTATACTTTATTTCAGTAGCAGTGTCAGGAAGCAATTGAAAAGTACAATGGCGGCTTTTTGTGTCTTTCATTTTTTATTATGACAGCTGCTAATAAACACTGTGAGACATGTTAAGCAGTTTTCTTGTTATGGACTTTTATGGGTAAGCAGGCTTAAGATGCAGCTTTGACCAACTTGTTTATTTCAAACTCCAGATTGATCTCTGCTTCTTTGACTTCCACCACAACAGCATTTAACATTTTGTTTTACATTTGATTTTAACTGTTCCCATATTGTTCCTTTTCTCATTTCAAAAGTTTGTTTTTATAATCCACATCTTTTTCTCTAAAGTCAGACTTCTGTCATTTGCTGAATTGTAGTAAAATTGCTTAACATCAGTTTTATACTCTTACTGTGATCTGTGGATAAAAAGTGCTTTTGATATTTTAGAAGCCATTTACCTTGGGGCTGCAAGTCATTGATAATGTTGCCCAATATTTAACACTTTATTCGAGAGTGACCAGTTTGTGTTTTTCAAATCGCTATTCTGGTCTGTCAAAGCCTTTCTCTAAAAGGTTTATATTCCAAGCGAAATCAAATTGATAGCCACAGAATCAAACAAGAGAGTTTAATAAACAAATGTAGAAACTGTTCCACAGCGGCTACATCTTTTAATCTTGTTATGCCTGCCCACTATATAAGACTGAGCGAGACCCCCAGAAGTTTGGTTGTCAAAGGTAGATCGTGCCTAATTAATTTAGCGTGAACTTCAAAGTCACAAAAGGATTAGATAGCAGTCACTATCTTTTTACATCCTATTTAGATCTTGCCAGGACATTTAACACCATACCCCACACTGACACTGTAAACAAGCTGAGAGTTCTAAACATATATCCTTGCACTGTAAGGTGGCTAGACAACTGGTTAAAAGATAGAACTCACATAGTTAATGTAGCTGTCAACACCTGATGTATAAAGGTAACTATCAGCATGCCTCGAGTCTCGATGCTAGAAGCCCTCCTTTTTGGCATGAACTTATCTGATATTCAGACCAGAAACTAAGATCTTTGGTTAACTAAGTTTGCAGATGACTGCAAGTTGGGCATCATTGTCAATTCTCTCTGCGGTTCACAAGCTAACGCTGTATGGAAAAAAGGCTAAAATTAAATGCAAAAAGGTGCTGTATTGTCAAACTTTAGTAAACTGCTCTCTCTCCTGCAATATCCAGTGTAGTTAGTCCTTCACTCCAGAATGACAAGGTAATCAGTCTTGGCACCTGTGTCAATAACTCCCCTGCCTTTGACTACCATGTAGCAACAGTAATCAGAAAATCCTTCTATATAGCACAACTAATATCAAAAGGCATGTCCATATTATCCTAATCAAAAAAAGTAATCATCCATCAGTATGCAATCCTAATTAGGCCATTCATTGAGTACAACTGGACGTATAAAAGAATTTAAGTACCTTTATCTGCACTTTTTTCAAATAATACAGTATCTAAATTGATTTAACTGTGTTGCATGATTATTAACTGAACTGGAAGTTTTGACTCTGCTCTTCAGTTAGGTTTCCCACTCACCCTCCCTGTTTTTGTTTTGGTGTTATTCTTAGTGGCTTTGAAACTGCCCGCCCCTCTTGTAAATTTGTGTTTGGATACTCCTTCTGGGCCCATCTCATTTGCTCACTCAACTGAGTGCAGTGAGATCATATTCTGATTTCAGGCACTCCTACTGTGTACAAAGAGAGCATCTGGGAAAGAGAACAACAAAAAAAATGTTAAGCTTGTTTCTTGCCTTTCCTGTTAAGTGGTCTAGACTGTTTGTAGGCTTCTGCTCTCAAGCCCTTCTGTGTTGGAGGGAAGCCTTCTAGCTTACTTTTGTTTCTTATAACTAGCCAGTTTTCTAGTTTCAGCACTCAAATCTGTTTCTTTGAACTCAGCACTTGTTCAGAACTCATTGTAAGCACTTCATAAGCTGCAAATTACTACAGCACTCAACTTTCCTCACTTGTCTAGTGGAAAGCAGTTTTTAGTACTTAATACATAAGCACCTATCCAGGCATGTCTAAGGGTCAGCTCCCGGTGAT
Source organism: Protopterus annectens (assembly GCF_019279795.1). NCBI lineage: Eukaryota > Metazoa > Chordata > Ceratodontiformes > Protopteridae > Protopterus > Protopterus annectens. The sequence continues at coordinate 659,483,299 of NC_056735.1, forward strand.
TTGTCCTGTCTACCTGATGAATCTGGGCATCTTGGGGCAATGCAGCAATTGCCTCATGTACACAGACAACCCTCTTCTCCTACCACCCAACACTACAACCTGTGAGAGATGCACTTATATAGCCAAACTGGATGCAAAACTCTCTTCACCCAAGACTGGACTAGACAGTCAAGAGGAGAAGATAAACACTTGCACCACACCACACTCATCACATAGTCCCTCAAAACCTACACCACCAAAACACACACATAGAAACACAAAACACACACCTACATTCATGGAGGCTCTCAATAAAAACCTGCCCAAGCATCAGGGACATCCAAAACATAAAAGCAAGCAAACTCCACCCCCCAACACTACCCAAATGACACATAGCCCACAAACTCAGTGTGCCACTCAACCACAGCCCATAAGGCATAACAACGTACCCAACACTCTAGTCATAGGTGACTCTATAGTCAGGCACACTGATGTTCCACTCACTAGACTAAACAAGGAGAAAGTTACTGTCAGCTGCCTGTCAGGTGCCAGGATCCGCCACATAACGCATGCACTCAGGTCACTCCACAATAAGTACAAATATGACACTGTCATTGTCCATGTTGGTGTGAATGACCTGAGACGTACCTCCCTGGACTACATGAAAAGAGACATGGAGGAGCTCTCCGATCTTGTATCCCAGGCAGGTATGACCCTAACAAGGGCGCCCGCAGGCAGGTGCAAGGGGGTGCACTTGCACCCCCCTGGATTTTCATAGCACTATGTGGCAATTTGGCAAAACGCACTTTTTTAACTTTGTTTTTCCCACGTAGCCGGCATTGTTACTTGTTTAGAAGAGAACTGCTACTGGAGATGGCATGGCAGGCAGTCACATGACTGACGAGTCTGACGTGACGACGAGCCTCAAACTCCTCCTTAAATAATCGTAGTTGCAATTTGAGTATGGAAGACTGCATGTGGACATCGGTGGAAGAGTATTCCTGATGACGATTTCATCCTCCAGAGCAAACCAAACCATCGTGTTTCGTGTGGTGAGTGGTGGAAGGACTGGACTGGTGGTGGTGCGTATCATAGTGTTGGTATTATTACAAGAAGAGAAGGTAGGTGTTGGGTTTTTGTACTTGTGAAGTTGTGACTGACTGAACACTTGGCGCCAAAACGCAAAAGTGGCATGGCACACTTACTTGAGTGTGTGAGAGTGAGTGGTGCTCTGGACTGCACCTCGCCCTATCCCTACATTAAAAATCACACTTTCAACCTCGATTGTGTTGTGCACAAATTCAACGTCCGTCCGACCGACTGTCCCTCCAGGCATCATCACGATGTGATGAGCTGCCATCTTGCTTTCCTTTTCATCGTGTGCTTTTCTGGCAGTGCCTGGCTGGCCATAAGGATGAGGCCATAAATCCATAATCTAGTATATTTAGAAAAGCTGAGTTTAAGAAAGTGATTGTGTCATTTAGAGGAAGAGTTCTTAAGAGAGTCCTGTTACAATTTTAATTTTAATATTTCACTGACTATATCTTTGCAGAAAGAGTTGTGAACTTTACTGTAATTATTTTGTTAATGTAATGTGTCTGAGGATAATTGTGGGCAAGTAAGTTAACATTTAGGTTATCAGGTAGACTGCCAGAGGTAGTGGTGTTGTTCTTGTTAGTATTAAATCTAATATTGCAGCCAGAGAGGAGTATTTATTTATCTGCTACATTTTTTTAACCAGATTTCTGTAATGATGAATATGTCACATCAGGAGAGTATAGGGATATGGATGCATGTGTATCTTGAATTTTACTGATGAGGCTTCTTGCATTTGCATTTAAGAAAATGAATGCCATAGTATCTTTTGGGAAGAGTGGACAGATGGAGAGGAGTTGGCAAATGGGAAGCTGAATTTGGTGTGGTGGTCCTGGACTGGGATGTATATGAGTTGAAATGGAAGTAGGTATGAAATGGCCAGAGTTGTTTATTTATTGTTTTTGTGTGTGTCTGTCTGCGTGTGTCTTTGTGTGTGTGTCTGTGTGTGTGGTTTGGGGTAGAGAAAGAATTAATAGAGAAGAATTTGAGGGAGAAGTTATTAGTATTGTAAATTTGATGTTATCTATAAGAAAGGAGACAGTGTGGTATAGAATTGCATAGTTCAGATGATAGAATGAGTTTGTGGGAGACTTATAGTGAGCTGGTAGTACACATATGTTTTAGTTAGAAAAGATAGTAGAGATAAATTGAACAAAAAGAAAATTGCTTAGAAACATGTTGGGTGTGTTAAAGAAAGTCTTAGAACCTTAGACATTATTGTGAAGACAGGTAGTATTGGTTATAGGATCATAGGAGGTGGTAAATACTGATGTGTTTTTGAGTACTGCGAGGCTGACACTCAAGCATGAATCTTTTTTTCATAGAGGAGTTGTGGATGTAAAGCATATAGTACTAAGAAGTCTGAAAAATTATTTAGTGATTTCAATTCTCAAATAATCTAAGTGGTTTGCCAGACAACTATCAATTTTATGAGGGACAGACCAAAATATGAGGTAAACCTTGAATAATCAAGGGTAAAGGCTGTAACTGACATGCTAAATAAGGACAAAGCCTAAAATGGTAGGGTATAAAGGCACAAAATAGGGTTGCATTTTGTTTATTACTCTTATAAGCTCAGAACATTGCTAGACTATCAGGTTTTGTGTTGGCATGCATATCTTGAAAGATGCAAGTCTGGTATGAAAATGTGTTTGATTATTCAGTGACATCAACCCTTAGTGGATTTCTGCAAAGTAGGGTTGTTCAGGTGGGTGGAAATTAAGCATATGTGCTTTATCTGTCTTCTTGCTGTTTTTGGGGGGGGGGTTAGAAACTGCACTGTAGTGCATATTGTTTGGGCTGTTTCAGGTGACTGACTATAGATGCAGCCTGAAGACCAAAGAATGATGGCCTCATTGCAGATGGCTGGAGCATAGGTTCATTGGTTGTTACTAGACTGACAAGCACTGCTGTCCTTACAAGCCTAGCCGGACACTTCAAACTACATTGGTCCTCAGTATCACTGGGACATGTTAGTAGGGAGGTAACTAAGGATTTGTAGGAGGTGGTGTTAATTAGGATAACACTTATTGATGGCACAGGGCCGGGGCCAGACCATGGTAAATTTATTATTTCCCATCCAATTTTCAAGGCTACCTTTGAATGGGTCCCAGATGAACTCTATTTTACATGCATGGAGAGCCTGTTCTGTGGTGCTAGGATCCTTTTGGACACACGTCTGTATCTCCAGCACATTCTATGTTTACCTCTCAATTGAAGTTCATATCCCTGGACCTAGTATTTCTGATGTTTGTTTTGCACATGTCCAACAGATCCATCACAGCTAGGTCTAAGGGAATCCCTATAAGCCATGTAAAGATCCCCTTGATACACAAAAAATCTGGCTATGTACAGCCCCATCCCATAGTTCAAAGCATCCACCTGTAACGCATTCTTTGCTGTACTCTGGACTGGATAACACAGGGACTTCTCCCAAAGCTGCTTCTTTAAGCTTCTGGAATGCCTGCTCACATGCTGTGGTCCATACCTTATCTGGCCTGTGTATTTCTGACATCGGTACAGCACAATTCAACCATACTGTTAAATATTTTTGTTTCAAATGTGTAGTTTGTGAAAATCAAAGTCTGTTTTTTTTTCTGTCATGATTACATGGATCTGTTTTGGGTTTTTTTTTTTCTTCCATTTTCCCTATCCTGGTAACTTGACCATCTTGTTGGCATTTCTGGACTGCATCTCTACTACTAGATACCCATTTTTCTGATGTTAAAGACCAGCTGAGTAGTGAAAATAATATGCCCTGTATTGTTTGGCACAGAGCACCAAATGAACCTGCTTTGTGTTTAGCGATAGGCAGCATTCAATATTCTGTCAGTGCAGCCTTTCGTGGAATATTTCCCTCTCCAGCATAAGGTGCACTCTGCATGTCTTTTACATTTTAACTCACCAGAGTACCTTCTTATGGCACCTATGTGCTTAAACCAGAGTGTGCACAATTCTGGCACAAGTTGACACGCACTTTCCCCTACATACAACTGTTTGTTTACTTGATAAGTCAGGTGGAAGCAAAAGAATGGAGGCAGAAACTCAGGAAATGGAAGTGCATACTAATAAGACAGTTGGATTAGACTGGCCAAATATGTTTCATAGAGTAGTCTATGTTTGGCTTTATGCAATAATACTGTGTACCTGCTTCAGGTAATCCCTTTCTGAGTGTTTTGCTGTAGCTTATTAATTTAGAGTGCACCTCACCATTAGGAGCAGCAACAGTTTTTTTTTTTTTTTTGCATCTTCAAGGTACCTGATATATCTTTCTTTATGTTTTCTCAAGAACTGTACGCATTTAAGATGTAGTCCAACCAGACGTCTGTAAAATGAAAGGATTATTTTTTTGCTTTTGGAATCTGCCCATAATGGTATAACTCCTGAATCTATACCAGTGCCTTTTCTTTACTACAGTTATTTACTACTTTACTACTACAGTTGCAATTTCATATCAGTTTTCCTTGCAGAGACTGGTATGTGGAACTGTTCATAATTCCCTCCACCTTGACTAAAGCCCCAGTTCCAGCTGAAGAAAAGCAGCCCCAAAGCATTATACTGCCACCACCATCTTCACCGTGGGGATGTTGTTCTTTTGGTGATGCAGTGGTGTTTTTCGCCAAACATATCTTCTCGAATGTGCCCAAACGTTAAACCCTGGTCTCACTAGACCACACACTTTCCCACATGCTTTTGGGAGACTTGATGTCTTGTTTTGCAAATTTTAGCCTGGCCTGGATGTTTTTCTGTGTAAGAAAAGGCTTCTGTCTTCCAACCCTACCTACCCTATAGTCCAGACATATGGAGAATATTGGAGATAGTTGTCACATGTAGTACACAACCAGTACTTTCCAGAAATTCCTGCAGGTCTTTCAGTGTTGCTGTAGGTCTCTTGGCAGCCTCCTGACCCTGACCCTGACCAGTGATCGTGTTGTCTTTTCTTAAATTTTGGAGGGACGTGCAGTTCTTTGCAGCATCACCGTTGTCCAATATTTTCTCCACTGTTTGAGTGTCTTCACTGTGTTCCATGGTGTATCCAATGCTCAGTAAGATATAAGTGCTGTACTACTTTTGACTGGTTGTACATACTAGGAAATGTTACACATGTTTCGTTTGGGGAACTGTTTAATTTTGGTGATTGTGCATACCTCAACATTCTACTGAAGGGTTGCTTGGGTGAAGTGTTCATGCTGGTGGTTGCACGTACTAGGAAGTGTTACTGAAGGGTTGTTTGGGGGAAACATTTCATTGAGGTGCATTTATACCTGGACATAGTAATGAGGATGTTGCTTGGGGAAATAATTCATTGTATATCAGGGTAGTGCTTGTGGATACATGGTATGACTGCTGAAGTGACCGTTGGCAAAATAGTTTATTGTGCCATTTTTGTGCTTGTGCATACACAATGCCAACAACTGGATGGGTTACGGGGGAAATATAGAAATTAAGTCTGAAAATTTCATATGGTTACATTACTTAGAATACAGCACAGAAATGTAATTATAGTGTAATATACTAGCTTATATCATCAGATACACCATTGAGTAAATAGTATAATAAAATAAGCAGACAAGAAATCATGTCTGCTTGTATTGTTATTGTAATTATAATGTAATATACTAGCTTATATCATCAGATACACCATTGAGTAAATAGTATAATGTAAAATAAGCAGACAAGAAATCATGTCTGCTTGTATTATTCTATTTGTGATTAGTAGTTGCATGAGATAAAGGTTATCACCCTCACTAACACTCTTTAAGAGAAACCTTAACGGGTGAAGTTTACCCCAGGGATCACTGCAGTGGCTCTGCTGGACAGTGGCGCAGGGAACTAATGGCTCTGCTGGACAGAGGCACAGGGAACTAATCTAAGGGGGTGGAAAGCCGACATTCAGGCTAGGCTTATAAATGCCCTTGGGCAAATAGCCTAGTACTTACCTATGAGCTTGTTGACTTTTCCTTGCTTTGTCAGTCATGTGTAGAATTTTGGTGGGAGGAAGGGCTCAGTAATATGTAGTGTTATACTATTTTACTGAATTACTCAGGTGTTCTCTTTACTGATAATGAGTCTGTGTTACACAACAGCTGCCCAAGGTAATATAATGAATGCCTAGTCAACAGGTTATGTGCAGCAATTATCACCTTTGTCTGAGCCTGCATAAATTTGGAGTACTGAAACAAAGGTCATTATGACATTAGCATTAAGCAGTTGCAATATAGCAGTGAGTCATTATCACTTGTCTGGTAAAAGTCTCAGCTGCTGTAATTGTTATTCACATAAGCAGAAGCAATTATCACTTTGATGAATGCCCAATGCAGATTTTGTTTTTCTGTGCTTGTAGTCAAGCCACCCCTCATTCTTCATCAACTACCTGTCCTCCGAAACCACTGAGGTTTGTTTTCCTATGTATGTATGTATGTGTGTGTGTGTGTGTGTGTGTGTGTGTGTGTGTGTGTGTGTGTGTGTGTGTGTGTGTGTGTGTGTGTGTGTGTGTGTGTGTGTCTGAAATGACCTACTTAGAGTTAGCAGGTGGAATTTATTTTCAAGGAATTGAGAGCTTCAAGGGAAGAGAAGTTTACTGCTGCTCATCATGCTAGGTTTGTAAAAATATGCAACTCTTTTGTTTAGCAAATGGTATCATTGTAGTATAGAATTTTAAAGCAGTGTTAGTAGCACAGTGGGTTGCATACTTGCATCTTGATACAGAGGGCTGTAGCTTCTACTCCCACAGCGTGTAAATGTGTATTTTAAGGGATGGGGTGTTGCAGTCCTGTCCTGAGTATGTCCCTTTGGTGCCTAGTAACTATGAACCTCATTTTCAGCTTGTCACATATTCCCTGTTGCAATATACCAGCTTACCATTTCTTTTAATGTAACATAGGCAATTTATTCTTCTAGGGCAATGAGCACTACATTTTTATAGCAACAATCTCTTCATTAGTTTCAGATCTTTGTAATGTGGAATTCAGATGACTTCTGCAGACTGCAGAGATTGTGCATATGGACTAATATCGGTGGATTATAATGATAGAAGTTTGAGTGGCCTTTTATGTTTGAAATGTTCTGAACTAGGCAGTTTGTCATTACTGGTTCATATGTTTTGAATTGTTTCACTGCTTACTGGAAAATGTTCAAAACTGTAAATTTAAAATACACTCTAACAGGTGGTGCAGGTGCTGTACAAGGGATATAATTCAATTATAGGTTCATAGGTAGGTACTAGGCTATTGGCCCTAGGGCCTATAAGCTAGCCAAAGGTACCCTGACTTTCGCCACCCAAGAAAATTATTTTCCTGTGCCACTGTCAAGCAGAGTCACAGAAGTGATCCCCAGGGTGAATTTCCTATCTCCCATCAGGAACATGAATCACCATACTTTTGCATGGGCCTAAAAATGTGTGCATTTGATATGCTTTGAAAACAGCCCAAAGGTAAACTTAACCTGCCACTGCCCAGATGCATTCTCTTTGAATGTGGGTTTCAATGCTGTTTCAATCAATGTGAGTTTCAAAAGCAGAGAAGTTTTAATGCTAAGTCTGTTTTCATTGCAAGACTGTTGCTTTGTTTAGTAAATGTGAAATGCGTGCCGCAGTGTTTCTGCTATAAAATTTTAAATAAAAGTTGTGAATTAAATCCAGATATCTGTAATCATTGTAGAAGTAAAGCATAAGACAGTATGCATACTGATAGATTTGAACAGTGTCTGTGGCAAATGGGGAGAAATAGCCAAGTAATGGGAAACTGGAATGGCTGTGTGTGTATGTGAGGGACTGTGGGGCTGCGTGGGCTAGGGGGAGGGGTGGTGGGGTAGGGGTGGGGCTATGTGGGCGGGGCTGCATGGGCGGGGCTCTGGGTTTTGCACCCCCCTGCAAAAAATCCTGCGGGCTCCCTTGGACCCTAACCCTGAGTAGCATCCTGCCATCACCCAGAATGATACCACAGTACAAGGACAAAATGATTGACTTCAACAATTGGCTAAGCTTCTGGTGTCATTCTAAGGGGATCCAGTATTTGTCTGCCTGGGATGACATGATTGACAGTCCACGATGCTTTGCCAGAGATGGCCTGCACCTGTCGCCCTTAGGATTCCGGATACTGGCTAAGGCTCTTGCCACCCCTATAGTGCCTTTTTTAGGCAAGGTTCAAATGACAAATTCACCACCATAACAGGTACAAGCAAACAAAATCTGAGGGTAATGCTACTCAATGCTAGAAGTCTAAACCTCAAAATGCACTCACTCGAGGCACTCCTTAAAATGGAGAACATTGACATCTGTGCAGTGGCAGAGACCTGGTTCAAAGCTCCAGAGAGCACCCCTGCATTACCAAGCTTCAATTCATACCACACCTTTCGGCCACCTAACCCAGAAAGAAGCACTAAAGACAGAGGCATGTCCATATTCATTAAGGATGTCCACACCTCCAGGCTAGTTGCACAGCATAATGCATCCGAGATTATCCAAGTGCAACTAACTCTGTGCAAGACCGCAATCCAAATTGTAGCTTGCTACAGACCCCCCACCATGCCCCAGGATTCACACTCCTCATTTCTTGATACACTGGAAAGTATTAGGGTACAATCCAACACCCTAATAATGGGCGATTTCAACTACCCCACCATTAACTGGGAAAACTACTCATGTACCAACTCTTTTGCTCAACGTTTTCTAGAATTCATAAATTCGAACACCTTGGATCAACTTATTCACACCCCCACCAGGGGCAGCAATATCCTAGACCTGGTCATTACCAACATGGGAAACCGGTGTTCCACTCCAGAGATCAATTCCTCTTTGGTCAGATCTGACCACAAGCTAATCAGCCTAGACATCCACATCCCACCCCCACCCCCAGTTAGGGAAACCATCGTAAAAAACTTCTCCAAAGCCAACTTCACACTTCTTAAGACAGAAGTGGCAAACTTCATGACACCCATGCAGACGGACAGTAGAGGCATAACTGCCGAATCCTACACAAATGCACTTTATAAGCACTTACACGAGTGCATGGATCATGCTATCCTTAATAGAACCAAGATGTTATCCTTCAAAAAATGGAAGCCAATATGGTGGTCCTCTGCCATAAACAAACTCTACAATAGAAGAAAGAAACTGTTGCAAAAAAGAGTAAAATCCCATGACTGGAGGAACTCCCTGGTCCACCTCAGTAAGAAGCTGAGATCCCTCATAAAATCCTCCAAAGCTAGTTACAAAAACAAAATTGCCACTGACTCTAAAGACAACCACAAAGCATTCTATAGCTATGTCAAGAATCTAAATGGGAATACTCAGATCTGCTCTGAGTTACAGCACAATGGCACTAAATATACAGAACCAACTGATATTGCCAACATCCTAGCAGATAGGTTCAGTGCTAACATTGCCCCCCTCTCACCCCCTAGAGGGCCCATCTCTATACGGGAAGAATGCAAAGTTCCTATAATCATGGCTGCACAGGTAAAAAAACACACTCTCCAAAGCCAAGAACACAGCATCCATGGGACCTGACAATATCCCAGGCTGCGTTCTACACGAACTACAGAATGAACTGGCACCCTACCTAAGTACCATGTTCAATCATAGCCTCACCTCAGGCTTTGTACCCACTGAATGGCGCACCATGGCGGTTATCCCACTCCACAAAGGGGGAGCCACGACGGACCCCGGGAACTACCGCCCCATTAGCCTGACAAGCCTGGTCTGCAAGGCCATGGAACGTATCATCGTGGAACTCATAAACAAAGACATTGGTAATCTCCAAACTCTGGACCCTACCCAGTTTGGATTTGTAAAAGGCAGATCATGTCTCCTAAACCTGATTGACTTCTTTGAAGCAGTCACCAAAGCCATAGATGAGGGTAAAATGGTTCACACAGCTTATCTAGATCGCGCCAAGGCTTTCGACACCATCCCCCACTCTGGAATTATAGATAAGCTCACTAAACTAGGTATAAATCCCTATGTCACAAGATGGGTTGCCAACTGGCTCATGGACAGAACCCACACTGTGAAAGTAGCGGATTCCAAATCTGACATCAGACCAGTGACAAATGGAGTACCACAGGGTTCAGTCCTGGGTCCTCTCCTGTTTGGTATCTACTTCTCTGAAGTGCAGGCCAACACAGAAGGTCTTTGGCTAACAAAGTTTGCAGATGACTGCAAACTAGGAGCCATAATCGAAACTCGTAACGATGTGGACAAACTACAAAAGGGCCTCACTGAGACAGATACCTGGTGTCAAAGCCATGGCCTGAAGCTCAATGCCAAAAAGTGTATTGTCATCCCCTTTGGTAAAAACTCTGTACCCATGAACTACCACATAGCTGGTAGTGTACTTAATGCTGAAAATGTGATAAGAGACCTTGAGACACAGGTGGACAGTAGTCTCTCATTTGATAATCACATCGCCACAGTGGTCAGGAAATCCTTCTATGTGGCTCATCTCATCACAAAAGGATTCTCATCCAGAAAAAAAGAGGTCATTGTTCCCCTCTACTCATCACTCAATAGACCCATTATAGAGTACAACGCCCCTTTTGGTATGTACCTCACAAGACATCTACAACAACTGGAAAGACCATAGAAATATCTCACAAAGAGGATTACTGGCCTCAAACAGATGCCCTATGTAGACCGTCTCAAAAAACTACAGCTTTACTCCATCGCATATCGCCTACTCAGGGGCGATCTCTGCCTAACATACAAAGCTATGTAAACACAGAGCTGTTGGACATGCTCCACTTAAAGAAATCCCAATCCCTCTGAGCTACACGCTCTAGGGACCTAAACCTTGTCACCACAATAAACAGAACATGCTGGAGGGATAGATTCCTGTCCCAGAGACTTCCCATACTCTGGAACAGACTACCTATCTATGTCAAACAGAGCTCCTCATTAGCACTCTTCAAGAAAAATCTTGATGATTGGATGGGAAATGGGAAATTCACCCCGGGGATCACTTCTGTGGCTCTGCCCGACAGGGGCACAGGAAAATAATTTTCTTGGGTGGCGAAAACCAGGGTACATTTTTGGCTAGGCTTGTATGGGCCATAGGGCCGATAGCCTTGTACCTACCTATGAACCTATGGTGCAAAGTTTGGAATGCCTATTTAGACACATCAGGCATCTGGAAAAGCACCAGAGGGTCCTAACTAAAATGATTACTTGCCTAAAGAGCCTGAGGTATCTTTGAGACTTGAAGCTCTGTCCCTATACTTGGTGTTTTATAGGCTTTTATGAGATCTGTGTCTTGCATTCCTTGCCATTTTTGACCTTTGCTTCCTTGACCTTTTGCATCTTTGCAATACTAATTGCTCCACAAATACCAGTAAGATCTAAAGACTTAAATCTCCATCAGCATATAAATAAAATATGCAGGAGTGACAAATCTATTACCCAATTCACACCCCATCTCTGGAACAAACTTCCACAAAAAGTTAAAAAGACACCCTTGCATCCTTTACATCAAATCAAAGGTTTTGGATGAGTACCCACAAATTTACCTCTGGACTGACTTGCTTTGCTCTTCTACAGGATGCATAGCATGAAGGTGGATTTTGGCAAGGCAAAGTGTAAATGGTCTTTGAGATTCAATTGCTTTGTGATTTGTATAATCCCAGGTTTGTAGTTTAAGGGGTGGAAATAAGGTAGCTTTTTGCTTTATAGTGGCAACTGCCACGCTGTAGTGTTATAATTATCTGCAGTTCTGCAATGATCTCACCATAAATTCTTGGCCAGACACCTACTTGTTCCATTCTATTGGAAATGTAAAGAGTTAAAAGTGACTTTATTACTTTTGTTTGGTGGCAGAAGGAGACAACCTGTTTAGTCTACTCCCTTATGTGCATTTAACATATTTAACATTCTACCTACCCACCACCCCTCCTTTCTTCCTCTTTGTCTTTCTCCATCTCTTTCACCTTATTGAATGCCTCTTTGGATTTCTTTTCCATCATCAGCCATTGTGGTCCATTCATTGGGTCCACAACCCTCTCTGTTAGGAAATACAGATCCTGGAGTAGTCGGTCCTTATATTCTGACATGTGCCCCCTTTCTTTTCAGGTGATATCATCACATTTTCTTGTGTTGTCATTGCATTTTCTCCTGCACCATATGGTCTATTGGGATCTAGTTTTGTAATTTCCAGTTATACCTTTTCCCTCCATCCAGCATATTCTTCTGATAGCTTTCCTGTGGATTATTTTCAGCAGCCTGCTGCTTTGCTTCTTATAAGTAATCCAGCATTGCACGTGGTCCTCAAGGTGTGGATTGATCAGGACCCATTAGAACAAAAGTACTACCATTTCAAGAGACTGTCTTCCTGAGGATTCATCCCAGCATTATGCTCATGTTTGCCAAAACCCTCTCACTCTAAGTCCTGTTTGTCCAGCTCATTTATTGTAAGCATCCCCAGATCTTTTTTTCTGCCTTATTATTATTCCATTCCACACAGCTTGTACTTCACACCAAAAGTGAATAGTGAACAGGCAAGTATAAGCCTAGCACTGAGCAGCATTCTACTTTGTCCGAGGATGATGCCACAATGTCAGCAAAACATAATTTACTTCAATAATTGGCTTAGTTTTTGGTGTCATTCAAAGGGGCTCCAATATCTGTCAGCATGGAAGGATATGATTGACAGACCATGATGTTTCAGCAGGGATGGTCTGTATCTGTTCCCTCAAAGTTTTCGATTTTTTGGCAAAGACAGTGCCCATCCCCATAGTACCTTTTTAGGACATGCCAGCTTGATAAATCTACCAACATAATGAAACAAGCAAAAGAAAATATGAAGGTGTTACTGTTTAATGCTTTTAGCCCAAATAAGACACTTCACTCCCTACAAGCCCTTCTCACCTTGGAAGATACTTACATCTGTGCAGTGACTGAGATATGGTTTAAAATAGTGGAGAGCACTCTGGGTGTACAGGGCTATAATGCCTTCTAAACATTTAGACCAGCTACTGCACAGGAGGTGAAAAAGGTGAAGGTGATTCAGTCTATATTGAGAAGAAATTCACATCAAGGCTGGTAAAGCAACATGAAGCATTACAGCTTCTTCATGTCCAAATAACCATCATAAAGAACCCGTACATATATTATCTAACTACGGAACTGTAGGCAGCTTCTGAGGAGTTTGCTTCACTCAGAAGCTGCTGAAAATACTGCTTCCATCTGCCTTTGATGTCCTGTGGGCTGGTGAACAGGATGTTGCTGGCATCCGTTATGAAGGGTTTCTGATTGTCTTCTTTATCTTTCTGTCTTTCAGTTGCAACTTGATAGAGCTTCTTTGTGCCATTTACTGAGCCACTTTCCAAATTCTGGTAGAGTGCCTCTGAGGTCTTGTTCTTTGCTATTGTAACTCCTTTCTTAGCCTCTTTGTTAGCCAACCAGTATTTCTTCTTAGCCTCGTCCATCTTTTCTGCTTTCCACTTTTTCCTGCTGCCCTTTCTTTTTATTCCACAGAAGAGGTAGCCTTTGGCATGCAAATTTGTCTCTCCAGCAAGTTCTGCTAGAGTCACAAATAAGGTTCAGGTCCATAGAACATATAATCCTCGTATAACTTTTCTTGTGAATATGGAACATTTTTATTAGAGCTGGATCAGAGAATGTCTTGTAGGTGAGGCATAAGTCCCATTTCAATAAACAATATAAGATGGAGTAAAGGGATAGGGCCTTTAGTCGGTCTGCATAAGACACGTGCCTTAGTCTTTGTATTTTTCAGTGAGAAGCCTCTGGGGCTGCTTTGTTTGGTGTAAGTGCCTGGTTAGGTACATGCAGAAGGGAGCATTGTACTTGATTATGGGCCTGATGATGGCTGTGTACAATGGCATTATGACTTCCTTTGATCTTGATGCCATGCTTTTACTTATACGTTGAGCCACACAGAAGGATTTCCACACTACCATAGCTACTTGTTGGATAAAGTTTAGGTTACTATCTATTTGTGCTCCTAGGTCCTTCCCCACTGGTCAACTTTTAGAGGCGTGCTATCAATATTATAATTTGCAGGAATAACTGAGTTATCGAAGAAAATGGTTTTGGCACCAGTCATTTGTCATTTTAAGCCTGTTTATAGGATGTCAAAATCATTTGGTTGTTCAATGAATGCTCCCAGCATACAGTCATCGGTGAACTTGTTGAGCCAGAGGCCCCCGACATTGGCCTTCACATCAGAGAAGTATGTACCAAACAGGAGGGGTCCCAACACTGAGCCCAATGGAACACTGCTAGTAACAGATTTCTTATTGGAAGTGGATTCATCTATCTGGACAACATGTGTCCTGTCAGTGAGCCAGTTGGCTATCCATGTGATGATGTAGGGGTTTATGCCTACGTCAGTAAGTTTAGTACATGTAACAGAATTTTATGTCTTAATACAAAAACATTGAAATAGTACACATATTACAGAGTTATTTGTCTTGGTATGTGGATAAATGTACAAGCAACAAGGAGAAAAACATAAAGATTGATACTTTTTCACATTCCCAATAGGATAATATAAGCGTATTGAGAATAAGATATTAATATAATTTTAATTCCAATATACAATGACAAAGCTTAGTCTAAGGAAAAGAGAACAGGTTATAAAGTTAATTGGGTGTTCTGTGTAAGCTACTTACAGTTGTGGGTATTTCTTTGGGTTTGGTAGGAGTTGATGTGGGGGAGAAGTTTGAACTGAACTTGTCGGCCAGCAGGTTTGCTATAGTTTCAGGCTGGGTGTAAGTGCTGCCATTCATGATTAACTTGGCACATTGTTGAGCATTACCCCTGAGGTTACAAACATAATTAAAAAAGTCTTAAAGTTATCTTTCACCTGGGAGGCTATCTTTGCCTCATAGTTTGTTTTGGCAGATTTGACCAGCTCTCTAATTTGTTTGTATAAACTGGTGAGTGTCTTTTTGCACTATTTTATCTGTTCCTTCTTGACTTTGGAGAGAATTTTTTTCCATTTGTTGAATAACCTATTTATTTGGAGTCCACTAGGGAAGTTAATTTTTGCCAGTAACCATAGGTTTGACTCAGACAGGTACAGCCTCCTCTATGCAGCTATGATTATGGTTGTACAGTGCTTTTATGTACAGCTGAGAGTAGGCCTCAGTGTCATCTGAGTTTGGAGGGGCTTGGAAGTTTAATAAGCTGTTACTTAATTTGAGGTAACTAGCTTTAGCAAAGTTCTTAACAAGTTTGAAGTTTGATGGGGATTCTAAGTTAGTTTTAATACTAAAGGAGATCATTTTGTGGTCAAATCTTACCAGGAAGGAGTAAATGCACGGAAGGGAGCAGCACCTCGTCATGTTCATGAGTACTTGGTCTAGGATATTTGTACCTCTAGTTGGGGAACTAACTAGTTGATCCAAGGTGTTTCTGTTGATGAAGTCCAAAAACCACTGAACAAATGATGTGTGGATATAAGTCTCCCAGTCTATGGAAGGGGAGTTGAAGTCACCCATAAGTATGGTGTTAGGCTGAATGTTTAGAGATTCCACTAGGTTTAAGTAGGAGGCATGGTTTTCCAGACTCATGTTAGGGGATCTGTAGCTTGCAAGGATATGATAGGGGGTTGCACCTATGGTTATCTGGGCATGGAGCAGCTCAAGCGAGTCATGTTGTTGGACCAGTCTAGTACTGTATTTGTCATTTATGAACACTGAGGCACCTCCTCCCTTTGTTTTATCCTGAGCTGATGGGGATCAGAATCTATGAAAGGCATTGTGACCTTTGATAGCCGAGGTGCTTTCCATGATTGTGAACCTTGTTTCCATGACTGCACATATATCTATGTTCTCCAGGGTTAGGAGTGCTTCCAGGTAGTGCAGTTTTTTATTTAAACTCCTAACATTGAGCAGCAGTACATTTAGGCAGTCATGAGTGATTTGTGTTATGCTGGAGGGCTTAACAATTTGGCACAGCCTAAAAAAGGCACTATTAGGGATAGATAAACGTTTTTGCCAGTATCTGAAATTAAAGTGGTGACAAGTTCAAATCATCTCTGTGAAAGCATTGTGGTTTGTCCATCATGTCTTCCCAGGCTGACAGATGCTGGATCCCCTTGTTGTGACACCAGAAACTAAGGAAATTGTTGAAGTTAATCATTTTTTGCTGGTATTGTGGCATCATCATTGATGAAGGTAGAATGCTACTCAAGGCTAGATTCATATCCACCAGGGACACATATTGAGAGTCCTTCATTATATCTCTCTTCATATAGTCCACTGAGGTACATCTTAGGTCATTTACACCCACATGGACTATGACCGTGTCATACTGGCACTTGTGGTTTAAAGACCTAAGTGCATGTGTGATCTGGCAGATCCTGACAACAGACAGCTCACTGTCATCTTCTTGTTTAGCCTGGTAAGGGGGACATCAGTATGTCTAACAATGGGATCCCCAGTAACTTAGAATGTCTGGCTATGTGGTGTGTTGCCTTATAGGCTTGGAAATGGGGCTACTGTGATTTTAAGAGTTATGTGTTGTGTGAGCTGCTGTCATTTTTGTGTGTGTATGAAGTCACTAAGATATACTTTAGGAGGTCTTGGAGGTTTAGCTAAATTACATGTGAGTACCTCCACATATCTGGGCCTGTGTGGTTGTTCCTTAGTGTTGGTAGTGAGAGTTTTGGATGTAATGCTAACATCCTGGTTTGCATTTTTCATATGTGTGTATGTGAGAGCTTTGCCTCCAATGACATTGTGTATATCTCTCACACACTGTTTGTCTGTTCTGAAATCAAATGTTTGTCAGTGAACATGAGACAGTTACTACAGTGTCTCAGGAAGTGCATATCCACCAGGCCAGAAACAGAGTTGACAGGGAAACACCTATCTATTATACCAGATCCTTTGTAGACAGGAAGGAGTAGGGGAGAGTCACTTAAAGGTCTAAGACAGAGTGTTTAGTAGTATATTATTAGATGACCTGCAATGGAGCAGCCCTATGCACAAAGTGACAGCTCTTTGAGCAGCTTTAAACAGTGGGAGACTATGGAGAGCATTTCCGATAGAGGATATTAAACTGGAGAGGTTTACTTATGTAAAAGACACAGTGCACAAATCCTGAGAAATGTTCCAAAATACAGAAATACCAGCAGGATGAAATACTTTTACACAGTTAAACCCTCAGGTCAATCAGATAAACACACAATAAGCCTTCCAATAGCAGTTCCCAACTTGGATGGGTTGAATCAGCCCTCTGTTCCCTTCAGAGTGCAGAATAAAACCCTCTTAATTTAAAACAAACTATTTTTGAGCTCAAGTGCAGTAATAAATGCTTTACAACAAAAGGCAGAGCTTCTGCAGTATCAGAAATCCTTCAAAATAAGTTCACATACCCCGAGAAATATTCCCAAATGCAGACCTACCAGCAGGATGAAAGACATTTATACAGTTGAGCACTCAGGCCAATCAGATAAATACACAATAACCTTTTCACCAGCAGTTCCCAACTCGGATGGGTTGAATTATTCCTCTGCTCCTACCAGAGTGTAGAATACAACCATCTTGATGTAAAACAAACTGGTTTTGATCTGAAGTGCAGGAACAAATGCTTTACAATAAAAGGCAGGACTCTTGCATTATCAGGAAACCTTGGGAATAAGTACACAAACCTTGAGAAATGTTCACAATACAGAAAAAAGTGCTAAAATGTAGAACGTCTACAAACACAGAAAAACTTTGAAAAACTTTGAAGTATTTTGGCAAACTCAGAACAGCTTTTGCAGTATCAGAGCAGGCTAGAAACTATCAGAATACCATTAAAATTACCAAAGAGCTGTACAATAACAGATTACATTTCTTTAACAAGGGCAGGCTGAAAAGCAGTGATAAATTCAACTTCTTCTTCTTTCGGCTGCTCCCGTTAGGGGTCGCCACAGCAGATCAACTGTTTCCATTTCCTCCTGTCCTCTGCATCTTGCTCTGTCACACCAACCACCTGCATATCCTCTCTCACCACATCCATAAACCGTATCTTAGGCCTTCCTCTTTTCCTGTTACCTGGCAGCTTCATCCTTAGCATCTTTTTCCCAATATACTCTGCATCCCTCCTCAGCACATGTCCAAACCAACGTAATCTTGCCTCTCTCGCTTTGTCTCCAAACCTTCCAACCTGGGCTGACCCTCTGATATACTTATTCCTAATCCTGTTCATCCTCATCAGACCCAGTGCAAATCTTAACATTTTCAACTCTGCCACGTCAAGCTCTGACTCTTTTGCCTTTTTGTCAATGCCACTGTCTCCAACCCGTATTACATAGCTGGTCTCACTACCCTCTTGTAGACCTTCCCTTTCACTCTTACTGGTACTCTTCTGTCACAAATTACTCCTGACACTCTTCTCCACCCACTCCATCCTGCCTGTACTCTCTTCTTCACCTCTCTTCCACACTCACCATTACTCTGAACTGTTGATCCCAAGTACTTAAACTTATTCACCTTTGCCACCTCTACTCCCTGCATCCTCACCATTCCTCTATCCTTCTTCTCATTCACACACATATATTCTGTCTTAGTCCTGCTGACCTTCATTCCTCTTCTCTCTAGAGCATATCTCCACCTCTCCAGGGTCTCCTCCACCTGTTCCCTACTCTCACTACAGATCACAATGTCATCTGCAAACATCATAGTGATACATTCAACAAAATTAGTAAATGCAGCACAGAACTGTTAAATGGCATTGAGATAGTTCGAGCAAGTGCAAAAAAATAATACTTATATCAGCACAGAGAAAGTTAGAGCAAGTGCAAAAAATAATACTTATATCAGCACAGAGAAAGTTAGAGCAAGTGCAAAAAAATAATACTTATATCAGCACAGAGAAAGTTAGAGCAAATGCAAAAAAATAATACTTATATCAGCACAGAGAAAGTTAGAGCAAATGCAAAAAAATAATACTTATATCAGCACAGAGAAAGTTAGAGCAAATGCAAAAAAATAATACTTATATCAGCACAGAGAAAGTTAGAGCAAATGCAAAAAAATAATACTTATATCAGCACAGAGAAAGTTAGAGCAAATGCAAAAAAATAATACTTATATCAGCACAGAGAAAGTTAGAGCAAGTGCAAAAAATAATACTTATATCAGCACAGAGAAAGTTAGAGCAAATGCAAAAAAATAATACTTATATCAGCACAGAGAAAGTTAGAGCAAATGCAAAAAAAAATGCTCATATCATTTTTGTTGGTCCACAGATGGTTTTAGAAGCAATCCAAGGTGCTGTCATCACAGGTGTCCAAGCCAGGTACAGGGAGCACCATCTCATACCAATCTTTAGTATGATCATACTAACTAAATATTCAGCTACAGGACAACATTGATAAAGTGCTGATGATGACCAACTACCAGATTTATTTATTCTTTTATTGACATTTGTTTACCAGGAAGTCTGACTGGGTAGGACCCCATTTTCACCACATGCCTGGGAAGAAAAGCTCCAAAATATTACAAGAATAATAATTATATAGGGTAGGGAGGATATTGAGCTGATTGACAGAGGTTAGTAGTTCCAGGCCTTAGCAACATAATATGAGTACAGACAATGCCCAGCAGTTTTGATAGGTTTGTGGACAGACAACAGTTTTTGGTAGTTGGATCATAATGACTGACTAGGAACATAGTTGTGTGAAATGTTATCTAGTGGCAGACAAGCAGATGGGTCCTGGATAGTTATATAGGTGGTAAGAAAGTGTGTACATGTAAATTGATGGGGTAGTTGTAACCAGTATTTTAGTGCTATACAGTGGTGGGTTCTTAAAGGGATATTTGCTGCAGATTTAGCAACTTTGTTATAGCATTGTTCAAGTTTTGATTTTTGTGATGCCTGAAGTTTAGTGAGGATGTGAGCACCATAAAGAAGTGTGGGGAGGAGATATGTAGTGGCAAATGTAACTTTGGTTGTGCTGGTGAGAAAAATTTTGGCTCTATGATGAGTTTCTCTTATGAAATTTTGTGTATGCAGGTCGAATTTAAGATTCTCATCCACTATCATCCCTAATAATTTACTATGAGAAATTACTTCAGTGGTTGTATGATCAAGAAAGAGGGTTTTAAATGTTGCTTTTTTCATGTGAGACAATTTTTGGAAAAAAAAGTAGTAGTTTGCTTTTTTAGGGTTGAGCTTGTGATCCAAGACTCCCCAATGCTATCATCTAATAGTGACTGTAAAATTTTTGTATTTGGTAGATTAAGTGGAAAGCCACTAAAGTGGAATCTATAGTAATGTGATAATAGCAAACACTGAGGGGGAATATTCAGAAGCAAATAGAGCAGTATATTATGTGAAAGAGCACAATGACTGAGGAGTTGCAGGGAGGACACAATTCAGAGACACACACCATGATCCTATTATCTCAGAAATAACTCTGTGTGATTATACACTAATGACTACATAATGACATGAAAATGAGTCTTCACATACTAATAGGATAATGAAATTCAGAAATGTAGAAAAATAGTGTTAATGGCCATGGTGATCATCTAGTTTGAATGTCAGGATTTCACTGCATAAAAGAGGTTCACAAATATGATTTTCCTAGAAGTAATTTCAGCTTTAGCTTAACAGCATTAATGGCTTCATTCAGAGCCATTGTCTGTGATGTTCTATGTCATTGTCCTCTAGACTGCAAACAGTTCCACAAATAGCTAATGTACCATCACTTTCATGACTGGGCTATTATCATCTACTACAGTGTTAACAGGGACAGTATATGGGAGTTAGTAGACATGTACCATAGTCACACAGACAAAAAGGGATGTGTAGAATACCTATTCCAGTGGACATGAAGGTTTGTGTAACATTAGCATCCTTGTTATGGGAAACTTTAAGTGTTCGGCAGAGGACAAGTTAGGAGGTTTGCAGGTATTGGCCCCATGAATCCTGCAGCAGTTTCTAGACATTTGGTGTCCATGGACAGCAGAGGGGAGAACTACTACTGTGCAGATATTCTGCAACATGCAATGTCTCCCTGAGGTTCTGGGGCTATTACCACTTTCCTATGAATGGCTTCATCTATATATATATATATATATATACATACAGTGTGTTTCTAGATTATCCAGACAGTTCCCATGATTCATACATCTGACATGTATAATTTATATCAACATTTTGTGCAGGATGACTTTCCACAAGGTCATCTAGTTGGTAGTTGTACACATAGCTACCCATGGAGTCCTTTGTATGCTATTCCCATGAACATAACAGGAGACACAATTATGTTCATGGAGTCCTCTGTATGCTATTCCCAAGAACATAATGGTGTTCACTGCTGTGTGTTACAGATAATGCAGAGTAGTTATTTGTTTATTTATTTAACATTTGTTTGCCGGGAAGTTCTGACTTGACATAGGTCCTTTTTCAGTGGAGGCCCAGGGAGAAAAGCTCCATGAGTAACGGTAAATTTTAATGCATGCATTACAATAATCAATATAGTATAAAGTAAACAAAATTTAGTATACTTAAGAAAATAAAAATTTGTTACACCATGACAACAAAACCTAGGCTTTGAACATTGCTAGTACTATTTGTCAAGCATGACTTATGCCAAGATGCAAGGTTAAGACAGTTTGGTAGGAATAAAAGATAAAACACCGGAGAAGAAGTTGATATGGTTGGGGTATACTGTGATGTATCAGAGGATTCACGAGGGGTTAGTACTGGAACATAGCCACTTATTTTTTAGATAAGCTTTAAGTGATGGCTTAATATGGTTAGTGGATGAGATTGAAAGAATAGAGTTGGAAAGGAGTTCCACATATGAGATATATAGTTGGAAAATAAAGATTCTCTTGTAGTGTTGTTGGCCTTGGAGACAATGAGTAAGTCCTTATTGTTAGAGCAAAGTGGTCTGTGGACCTGTAAGGAAGGAAGGATGAGATTTTGTAGTGCAGGGATTCTGACTGGTTGTGTTACAGTTTTGTGAGTTAGAGAGAGTTGGTTGTAAAGAATGATACTGGTTAGTTCAAGCCAGTCTAGTATCCTTAAAGCTGTACAATGATATGTTCTATATGGGCAGTCAGATGCAAACTTAACAATTTTATTATAACATGCTTCTAGCTTAGATAAGTCAGTTTTCCTAGGATTAGTTAAAATTGGAAAGGCATACAGTAGAGCGGTGAGCAGATGGGTTTGTGCTAATGTAATTTTGGCCATTTTGGTCAGGAACCTTTTGTGCCTATATAGACTTCCAAGTTTCTCATTAATTTTTTTATTGTTAGGGAACCATGTAAGTCAAATTTTAGGTTATTGTCTATTTCCACTCCATAAAGCTTTGTATGGGTTATCGTGGAGATGACAGTATTGTCTTTGTCTATTATGTTAAATGGTGGGCATGAGATAGATGTCTTGTTAGATTGGAAGACTAATAATTTAGTTTTTTTGGGGGGGGTTCAGGATTAGATGGGCATTGGCTAACCATGTTTCAACAGAAGTGAAAGATTCCTGTGTTTGAGAATGAATAGCTGATAGAGGAGTGGCAACACAGATAAGTTTTGAATCTTCTGCATAATGTATTATAGAACCATGTGGAAGTAGCTGTGTGTAAATTATTAGTAAAGAGGGAGAAAAGGACAGGGCCTAAGATAGATCCTTGGGGACACCAATGATAAAGGAAGGCATGGAGATAGATCACTTTGCTATAGAACAGATTGTTTATAGCCAAATAAATAGTTATTAAACCAAGCTGTGGCAGATGGTGAGAAGGATAGCTCAGTTAGTACATGTATTAGTTTGGAATGTGAGACCATATCAAAAGTTTGAAGTAGACTTTGGGGTACACCACAACGGATTGCACAAAAACTTTGATGATAAAATCACTCTATATTCAAATAAAACAATAAAAGTGTTCTGCAAATACACAAAAAATCCCAGCAATCATAAGCGTTTTCGGCTTCTTGAGCCTTCATCAGATCATAATCACTAGATGCTGGGTAAAAAATATAAATACTTTTTAGCAACCAGTCAGATTGCTTAGTGGTCGTTACCCTCCAATCACCAAATCTACCAATCAATAAACAGGTCCCAAAGCCCTAACCAATGACATACAGTCTATGTTCCATCTGCAAATAAGCTTGACGGAAGGCATTCTTAAGATACTACAGCCAGTCATGGTTTAAAGTTCACAATAAGCCCTAATAGAATAGTTGTAAGTCCACAGATGTATAATGAGTGGCACTACTCATCATAAAGCATCAAAACGGAGCCAGATGAAAGACTAAGTTCCTATATCCAGCCATGGCAATAAAACACCAATTTTGCCAACATACTTATAGGCAACAATGCATTACATTACTATCAAAAAATATATATATAGCCATACATTGCCAACTAGTTACCATATTTGCAATGCTCCAACAACCTCTATTGGCTTATTTCAAACCAATCAGATAGCAAGGTGTGCAAAAATAGCTAATGAATATGAAGCTATTCACGATGTAATATATCTGTTATCTTGCTTCTGATCAGTCAAATTACAAAGTGCACAAAGGGGGACTAAGCTCCTAAATCCAGTTCTAATATTAAAATGCCATTTTATTATAAGCAATATTGCATTCAATCATTCTGTTTCTGAAAGATATGTAGTCGCACATTCTCAATTAGTTTCCATGTATGCAATTTTCCAACAGCCTCTATTGGCTTGCTTCCAACCAACTAAACTGAAAAGTGCACAAAAATAGCCAATAGATATACAGCTGTTTGCAGTGTACTGCCTATTATCCTCTCGTATTTGTTACTATTGTTACTATTATTGCTATTACTATATATTATTATATGTTGCTACAGATAAATAACAAAAAACAGTAGGTCTAAGACTATTTGCAATGGTTTCTAAAAGTCTAAGATTGTCTTAAAGGAATACATTGCTCTAGTTTAAAACAAATGGCACCCATGTATAAAGGCTGCCCATATGAAGTGTGAGCGTGTCAAGCATTAAAAAAAAAATGGTTGCTATTTGATCTGTTGCAGCCAATCAGATGTACTAATAGCTAAAATTAACCAATGGGCGTAAGATAGTTTACTAAAACTTTATTCGGCTCTCTCAGAGCTCTTTGAGGCACTAATTTACACTGTTCCCACTATAGGCACTAGATGTTCAGACTTATTCATCAGTAAGGCTCACTGAATATTAAAACAATTCTAGGAGAATAGTTCTCGTACAGCAAATTATATTGGATAATATGAGCCAATTGGGTCCCAAAAATGTGCGATTTAAGTCAAAAGCTTCAGGACAAAAAAAAGTACTTATGTACACTTGCATAAATAAACTGTTCTGGTTGAAAAATTAACAACCTCGGCTTGATACAGATATACCTTTGAATACCAGAAATCAGATTTGTGTCCAGATGCTACTAACATTATTGCAACCAACGTAGACAAACAAGGGACAAAATGTGTCTCAAAGAGGTTTGTTATTGTGTAACTCTGTTCCTTCTGAAATTTTTAAGTTTTGAGTTAGTCAGTTCTATAGTGGTCACTGTGTAAGCTGCCAAATCATTCATTAAGTTTGTATCATTTTAATATCTATTAGAAAAGGGAGGATAGCTGTTTCCTATTCCCACAAAACCATGACCAATAGGAATCTAATGATGCAGAAACATGTCTCCAAATAAACAATTGCTATGAAAGTGGCAATCTCTCAAATCAATGAACAGTTAAACATCTATTCTTGAGAATTACTTTCAGAGGAATCATGGTGTTGAGGCCTGGTGGATTGTGAGCTTATAAGTTTGTAATCCAGCCTATTTCACAAATTTCAGTTACTTTGTTTTATGCATTCCAAGACCTTAAACATAAAAACATGGTTAGGATTGTGCAAGATGTGGTTTGCTAGTGTATTTGTGATATCTTTGTGCTTGATTTCCCTTATATGACGTAGTACCCTCTCTTTGAATTTTTGGTCCATCTTTCCAGCATAGAACCCTGTGCAATTCTCACAAGTTGTTAAATAGATTAGGTGTTTAATATTGCAGGTAGCTACTGCTTTGAGCGTAAACTTCTTACCTGTTAAGATGTGTATAAAGATGAAAAAATCTAAAAGGTGAACAACCCAGATTTGTGTTCAAAAACAAAACAGAACATTAAGAGACTACCTTGTAATAAAGATGGTTTTCCCAAGCGTAAAAAATATCTTGAGTCAGGGTACCCACAGATGTGGAAGGTGTAAAGCCTGTCCATTTATTGACAATAACAATATCATGACACATCTCTTAACAAGAAAGAAGTTTACGCTCAAAGCAGTAGCTACCTGCAATACTAAACACCTTGTCTATTTAGCAATTGTGAATAGCTTTAAATGTATTGGCTATTTTTGTGCACTTCACAATTTGGTTGGTTAGAAGCAAGCCAATAGAGGCTGTTGGAACATTGCATACATGGAAACTAATTGACAATGTGTGACTACATATTTTTCAGTAATGGAATGATTGAATGCAATATTGCTTATAAAAAATGGCATTTTAATGTTAGAACCGGATTTAGGAGCTTAGTCCTTCTTTGTGCATTTTGTAATTTGACTGATCAGAAGCAAGATAACAGAGATATTGCATCCCGAATAGCTTCATACTCATTGGCTATTTTTGCACACCTTGCTATCTGATTGGTTTAAAATAACCCAATAGAGGTTGTTGGAGCATTGCAAATATGGTAACTAGTTGGCAATGTACGACTATATATATATTTTGATAGTAACGTAATGCATTGTTGCCTATAAGTATGTTGGCAAAATTGGTGTTTTATTGCCATGACTGGATGTAGGAACTTAGTCTTTCATCTGGCTCTGTTTTGAAGCTTTATGATGAGTAGTACCACTCATTATACATCTGTGGTCTTACAACTATTCTATTAGGGCTTAGTGTGAACTTTAAACCATGGTTGGCTGTAGTATCTTAGGAATGCCTTCCTCCAAGCTTATTTGCAGATGGAACATAGACTGTATGTCATTGGTTAGGGCTTTGGGACCTGTTTACTGATAGGTAGCTTTGGTGATTGGAGGGTAACGACCACTAAGCAATCTGACTGGTTGCCAAAAAGTATTTATATTTTTTACCCAGCATCTAGTGATTATGATCTGATGCATGCTCAAGGAGCTGAAAACACTTATGGTTACTGGGATTTTTCTGTGTGTTCACAGAACACTTTTATTGTTTTATTTGGATAAAGAGTAATTTTTATCAACAAAGTTTTTGTGTAGTCCGTGGTGTGTACCCCAAAGTCTACTTCATTTTTTTATTTCACTCTGGGACACCTGTAGCAGTTAAGCTGGTTTACTTTCTACATTTATACTCTATATCAAAAGCTTTTGATAGGTCTAGAAATATGGCAGTTACAAAGTTGTTGTTGTTCCTGTGATGGTTTACAGTATTATTGAAGATAAGAGAGATGTAATGGTACTATGCAATGGGCGAAACCCATGTTGAGTGTTTGAGAGAAGGTTATTTGTTAGTAAGAATTTCATGACCTGGAGTTGAATACACTTTTCGAGTAGCTTAGAAAGAGGTGAAGGAATGGATGACAGTTTGTCAGTTCTGTGGAAGGTTCCCCTTTATGAAGTGGGATTACATGGGAGTTTTTCCACAATTAAGGAACCTTGTTTTCGAGAATGGATCTGTTTATAAGGATTGATACTGGGAAGGCTATAAATCCAGCTGCAATTTTGAGGTATTCACTGGGTAAGTTATCTATGGCAAGTGCAGTAGGTTTTAGTTTCTGAAGTAGTTTTTTTATAGTGGCTGTCGGAACTGGGGAGAAAAAGAATGAGGCATTGTTAGTTGTAGATTTGGCTGGTTTGGTATCAGGAGTAGTGGTCTGCTGCTTGGAAAAGGCAATTATAGATTCAGTAAAATGTTTGTTAAAAATGATAGCTATGCTATTAGAATTGTTGTGGATGTTTGGGGTTGGTGTAGTAGATTTTCCTTGGTGAAGGATTAAGCTTATAGGAGACCAGAGTTTTTGAGGGTTTTTTATATGTGTTTTTAATGTTAAGATATAAATTTATTTTATCCTGTTTTTTTTTTTTTACCTTATTTCTAAGTTCCTGATACTGCTGTGTAGAAACAACTGTGTTAGTCTTACGCCATACTTCCCAGGCTTTATCTCAAGAATATGCCTTGAAAACATGGCAGACAACCCCTAACCATAATCTCCAGACCATGAGGGAGATGAAATATAACACTACAGTGTTGCAGACCCAGAACATTGTCAAACATGTGTTTGGAGTTGGGAAGGCCTACTTCTGCTGCTTGGATTCATTTGGTGGTACACTGCAATATGGTGCAGAGACCTACAACGAGGTATTTGTGGTCTGTACCATGTCTCTTAATGTGGTGATACGACAACAGCTACAACCTGGGGACATTATAGCACTTCCAAACATAACTGTATCATCATCATCAGCAGAACAGGAATTGGATGAGGAGTCATCAGAGGAACTGGCTTGCAGCAGTACCTCATGTGAGGCAGATGTAGGTACTGTACATTGTGTCACTAATAAAGAGGTAGCATTTGGTGCACAACTGCAGGCCATGTCAAGGACAACATAGAATAAAATTTATATAATAGCATACCCAGGATATGTATTATACTGCACTGACTATCTATGCTGTGTAGTAAACATTATCATACCCACACAGGCCAGAGAGATGGCAATGCCCACTAATCATCATTTACACAGGTGGGTGAGCAAGTAACAATGACAGTAATGCTAACATGGGTGAAAGGGTCATGGGTTGTTGATGTAGTAGCCAAGCACAGAGCAGGGGTTTGGGGAACTCAGAGGATCACATCCATTAGCGATGGGGCGGAGTTTAATGACTGGAATGGTTGTCAGGCATACCATGTGGACCTGGTGTGTCAGGACTGGAAACATTCTATTCAAGGGATGGTGTGCCACATCAGAAGCATGTACAGGAACCCTGTTGTGCAGTTAAATGTGTGTCCATGGCCTCTTGAATGGGTGTAGATGGATGGGTATTGCCCACAGTTGGACTACAGGAGACTGTATTGGCCTTGAACTGCTGGACCTTGAATGGCTTGTAGGGTGAAGTGTGCTTGCAATGGAGCTAGAAAAGCATCAGCAGAGGAAGCCATGGGCAGTGTGGACAGTTAAACTGTCTCCAGACCTGTGTGCTACCTTCATAAGCCTGGATGTGATTGTGTATTGTGCATCCATCCCCCAGCATGACCATAATGGCCAGTTGTCTGCATCCTCATGGCTGCACCAATGGCTGTCAGCTGGACCACCATTGTCTTCAACAGGCATGTCTGTTCAAGGTCCCTTTAAACTTTTTTTTTTTTTACGAGAAACATCTTTATTAAATTATCATTTATGACTTAGACAATCATACATTTATATAAATGAAAACAAACCATATTGACATAATTTTAGTTGAAAACATTATACATCACATATAATCTATTCAGTCATTGTCAGTCAAATATTACATAGCTCATTCAAATCCTACCTTGTTTTAAACCTCATTCCCCCTCCAAAATGTTATTTTGCAAGCATTGTTCCCACAATTCCCATTTTGTACTATGCAATTTGCCCCTACCCTTTTCTAAAGATTCCATTTTCAGTTGTTTTATCTCCTTTACCATATTCACTACTTCTTGTAGGTTTACACTTTTCTGTTGTTGGTTTACACTTTGATTTCCATTTCCTAGTAAATGCTTTTTTGACAACCACCATAATTAGACTCAGCAAGGCCTTAATATGTTTAGGAATTCTGATTCTGTATCATAGCTCAAAAAATAATTCCCTTAATTATGGCAATTTGCCCACCCAGTATTTCTGATAGAGTAGTCTGCAGGGAATTTTTAAAGTCTACCAACTCATTACACTCCCAGAAAATATGATCCCAATTAACTCTTTCTTCCCCATTGCACCTCCAACATTTGCCATCTACCTGAGGAAAAATTGTTTGGAAAGATCCCTTTAAACCTTGCCTCTCTGCATGCATTAGTCCTTGAAGTGGTTGTAGTTCATCTTGCAGGCCACACATCACAGTCAGCATCTCTGACATGGTGTGAGTAGTGGCTATCTGCACCTGGATCACTGAACTGTAAATTCACTGAATATCTAAGTTGACACCCAAGTCTGGTAATGTCCTGGAGGCATGACAGTAACAGCCATCTACACATCTCTTTCCTATGCATGCATGCATCTCAGAGGCAGTGTGGCCCTCTTGATGCCATCTGTGTAGGTGATACCTGCATAGCTTGGCTGAATGAAGAAGATGCTGGCTTTCAGCTGTGGGAGATATGAGTGTACCCTTCACAGTCAGTGTTACAGACAGTGCCACTGTTTCCACACTGTACCATGTGCATAATGCCATCATTGTCAGCTACTGGTGACCTGCTGACATCAGGTATGTTCTGACCTTTTGTGCTGGAGCCTGTACCTATGGCATCTGTGTAAATGTGTACAGACAGCATACCTGTGGCAGTGGTGGATCATATCTGTGACTCCATTCACCATGTGGTACACATGCTGCTATGTGCCAATCATATACACAGCCTATAGACACATATGTAACTTATGATGCAGGTGGCCATTGTTGCAACCCAAATGTTCCTGAATAATATGTATGCATATGTATTTCTCTGACTAAACCATTCCCAGTTACAAGTCAATGTTCTACAGCAATGGCACATGCTACTGTTAACTTGATGCATCCCCTACATATACTGCGGCAGTTGTCTCTGGCCCAACTCTCATATCCATGCTACAAGCAGGTGTGAGAGTTCTCCTTCCTTTCCGAGTGTAGGTTACCAGAAATTCTTCCAACTCCATGAGATGCCTCTGTATTGATGGCCCACACCCCCCACCCCTCACCTCTCACTCCCCCACCCCTCACCCCCAATTATCAATCTGTCTTTGGCAATTTCCTGTGCTTTGAAGGTCTCAGCATGCAGTAACATATTAGTTATCCTGCAATACATCTGTATCATTTTCCTACTTTGGAAACCTACTGCATTGATGTCCTTTACCAGTCCTTTCCACAGCTCAGCCTGGAAAGTCTTGCCTGCTTTACCTTTGTCCAGGGTACACATGCCATGTGAGAGCAGGGCCTGTAGTAGTAGGTCTGTTTCTGGTGCAGTGAACTTTTCCAGCCATTGCCATTTCTTCTGTTTCATGGCAAGACATGTACACACATGTGTGAGTCAATGTGTGTGTGTGTGTGTGTGTGTGTGTGTGTGTGTGTGTGTGTGTGTGTGTGTGTGTGTGTGTGTGTGTGTGTGTGTGTGTGTGTGTGTGTGGCGCATGCGTATGTGTGCCTATGCCAGTTGACAATTATCTCAGTACTTGCCCCAGAACCCTTTCAGTGGTCACAGCCTTGTCTGCTAATATGGTGTCACTATTCTAACACTGTGTTATAGTGTGGAAACAGTGGGTGTGATAAAATGCTTGCTGTCCATCAGACCTGTGCTAGATATACTGTTGACCTCATAGCCTCTATAACAAGTTATGCAATGTATGTGCAAATGGAATGCTATTGCACACCCTACACAAAGGACAGTAGTCTGCTTGACTCTGTTGCTTGTGCCTTGTCAGGTTGAATTGTCACAATGCAGAGCTGCAAACGTTCTTTCCCCATTCCCTGTGCCATGCTATATTTGATTCCCTCACCAGTATATGTAAGCTCCTAGTCTTGCACTGTCCTGTGTTACTCTCCACACTCCTTTGTTCATTTATTGTCCCTATTGCTTGCATGCACCCTTGTGTGGTTACTGCAATTCTGAGGTCCTTTGTCAGTAGTTTTGTCTGTTTTCAGTTTGCCTATTTGACAGTACACTCTGTTATTCACTATATTCTCACTTTGTAAGTTGCTCACCATAATTCCGTCTCCTGAAGCATGGAAACAATATTTTTATTGTGTTGAAATGGGACTATGGTACCCAATACATGTGGACATGTTCAGTGGGCTACCATTTTCTCCTTGTTTAGACCTGCAGAGTAGATGTGGCTTTTCAAGCATGAAATTCAGCAGGGTTCCTGCAGGATGCAATAAGGAGCGCAAGATCTTCTTACACCTGTTGAACAGAGCCAAAAGGGAGAACATGCTAGGGGAGTGTGAGGGCCCCGTGTTTAAAACTGATACCAACTTGCTAGGGTGTTGTGATGCCACTGGCATTACCAGCTGTGGTAACAGTGCAGACACAGGTATAGGAATCTGCAGAAGTGCCATCTGGACCTGTTCCACTAGTGAGAGTCAGAGGTGAGAAGTGGGAGCCACCTTATTATGATAAGTATTCTGTACTTGGTTTGGCACTGCAATTAGACCTATTGTCTGTAGCTACAATTGCCATCTATTGTCAGAGATATCCTTACTGATTACTGTTTGTTTTATGCTTTTCAGCTACTAAGAAGAATGGCCTGAGAAGGTGTGTAGGCTCCCCAGGTGACAGGAGTAAGTGTAGTGTACTATTGCATTTACTGTCATGTTTTAATGAAGAGCAATACTTGTGTACTAATCCATTGTAATTTTTGTCTTTTTTTAATGTTTTTTTCTGTTTCCTTTTTCTTTTTCTCTAGGATCAACCACGGTGAGGCAGTGGCCACCATGCTTTGCACCAGCCACCATGCTTACTGCTGGGTCAAAGGTACTGAAAGTCACCCTGTAATGAGACCGGGAGGGCTCTTTGATGACTCCTCATCTGAGAATGGTCTGTAGGGTATCCTTCTGTGTCACCTGGCAAGAAATGCTAATAAGTGCCGTGTAGTAGCAGTATGTTTTTCTGAACATCCCCTGGTTGTGCAGACATGAAAAAGTATTAATGGCCGCATTATTTTCTGATATTATAACAGCTGTATGTTGACCAGCATTCCAAGTGACATAACTTCCTGTTAGAATTTAACTTCCACACCAAATAAATAGTGAATTGTTGGCAATAACTACAAAATTTTATTTAGAAATCCTGCATGTTTAAACATTTGTACAGTCTAAAATGAAATAGCAATTTATTTTCACAGTTTGTGTATAAAGAATGTATTTAACTATGCCTTTGAATATATAATATGGATGCTTACTTTCAGAAGGAGATGAAAGAGTCCAGGTTCTTTTGTTTCAGTTTCCTTGCAAGTTTACCCATTTGATGGTACATTTTGTTAAGTCTTTAGTAGTATACTTTGGTATAGCTACTTAAAGTACAAGTCATCAAAGTGTGATTTGAACAGGGGGCCTTTTTAATGATAACAGAGACCAAAAAGGCAAGAACAAGGGTAAATACTTTGTTGGCAATTTACTGTAGCCAATTAACTTGTGTAGAAAACTATAGTACCCCAAGAAGACCCACACAGACATGGGGGATCTTGCAAAAATTCATATAGGCAGTGACCAGATCTCAAAACGTGTGAGGCAGAAATCTAAACAATGAGCCATCATACAGCACTCCTGAAAAACACTAACTGCTCCATAACACCCTTTCTTGAAAGAAATAATAGGGAAAATAAACAATGATTGTACTTTTCTGCTGTATATTGTGCCTGCCCCTTAGACGTCTAAAGTGTTACTTATATGGTACATACTATGGGATACTGACACATATTCAGTTATTTTAGTCTAAGCAATGTGTGTAAAGTGCTTTGGAATACACCATATGAAATGTTCCTGCTGTTCAGTCTGTCTGTCTGTCCTCTCCATCTTGACTATTCTTCATACTGTGTAACTTAAACATCTCTGAATTGTCACAGCTTAAAAAAAGTTTATCTAAGATACTGCAATCTCAGACAGAAAGTGTTGTTTCTTATAAAGTAGTTTTTTGTACTCTGTCCAGATAATACTGCTGCCAAACTGTGATTATGGAAGCATGATTTGGTGAGCTTCCCTAGTTTTTCTGTAGCTATTCAAGAATGAACACACACACACACTCACACACACACACACACACACACACACACACACACACACACACACACACAGACAGACAGACACACACACACACACACACACACACACACACACACACACACACACACACACACACACACACACACACTTCATTAGCCTTGGACTGAAAGAAGTATTGCTTAACAGAATAGCTCATTCAGCATTTTTAGTTTTTTCACGTAAGATCAAAAACATAAGGCTGTGATGTTGTTCCATATTTAATGCTTGATGCTCATTTCCTAGAACTGCAATTGTGAAACTGCTGATAAAGCAAATGACTCATTTTTGGTTCTTCTGTTTTCACTTCCCCGCCATTTCACTGCTGTACTAGTGATAATCTCAGATTTTTAACACTTCAGATATGGTGGTATTGGCAAATTGTGCTGCCAATATTTCATGAGAAACTAAGCTGTTTGTTATGAAAAATACATTACATCAATAACTATTTTGAAGTATTTTAATGGCATAATGTTGAATAAATTGAACTGAGCTGCATGCTGCCATTGCTAACTATAAGATACTCTGTAAGGTACATTTATAAACAACAGTTTAGTTCCATAGAGAAAATATTTTAAGTATAAAACAAATATTAATAATTTCTTATAAATATATTTCATGCACTTCTTTTCCCTGAGCACAGTAAAATGAGCTCTTAAAGGTTTATGGTTCAAGGAATTATTGGAGCTATTTAACAGCTTAATGCCCCTGTTTCTGAGGTAGTTGGCTCTGTTACCTCATTCGGGAGTGTTGTATTTTCTTTTGCTCCCTTTTTCACTCATATTTATTGTTGGTTACTTAAAGTTGTTTTTTGGCCGCTAAGCTAATAAGACTAAAACATATATGAAACACTTCTTAAGTCCAGGTGGGATAATATTGTAGTGCATTTTTACTGACAAGATGTGCAGAAAGTGATGTACCATATAAAGTGGTGAAAGTATGTCTAGAGAAGTTCATGAAAGACTAGCTTAGTTCATAAATTGGACATTTTATATGTGTTTCTACAAAAACAAGGAAGCAACATGGCCCAGCACTGTGGCATAGATGGGTAAATATCTATGACCCAGATGACCCAAGATCAAATAGGGTGGGTGCTGGAAGAGCCAGGCAGGACAATGGGAATGCATGTCTAATGCTGGCTTGCCCATCCTTGGGAAAGGGACAGGTGGTTTCAGTTGGTCATCAACACCATGGAAGCAGCAGCCTACATGACACTGAAAACTGCCAGGACTGGGGATGTGGTCCCAGCCTACTAAGGCAGGTGATGATACCCTTTAATAACTTGTGGATGGCAACACACATGCACAGGGAGAGTATGGGAGATCCCATGGTGATTAGGGAGCTCACTTTAGCCACCAGAGATGGGTTAGGGCCTTATATCCCCATTTCTAGGCTGCTAGTGAGTGTATAGGCCACTTCTGTCTCTGCCTGGATGAGAGCCCCTCTTATAGGCACTTACCTCTGTGCTGGGTTACCTAGTATATGGAAACAAATTAAATGGAATCTCATAAGGGTGAGGGTTCATGGCGGGTAGGCACGTAGATATGTGTGTGTATATATATATATATATATATATATATATATATATATATATATATATATATATGTATATGTATATGAGGCAACTAACCACAGTATACTAGACTATAATAATAATAATAATAATAATAATAATCATATCTTCTATTTATTTGTTTTGTTTGATTGCTTATGCAAGCTTAATGCATTGATAGTATTTTTTTGCAAAACTAATAATTTTAAATAGGTAGGTATGGGGCTAGCTGCGCTTGTGGGCCATTTTAAACCTAACCATTTTTCCTTTCAAAGGTCACAAACATTGGAATCAAATTCTGTACCTTCCTTGTGTCTGTGAGGTAAACACCTTAACCATTATGCTAAATCAAGGAATATCTGGGAGGTAAACACCTTAGCCTTTATGCCAACCCCCAACCAAACAAGTTTATACCATCATACTTTTAGTTGTAGTTTAGTCACTTGAGTGGAGAGAGACAGAACAAATTAACTCCCTAGTGTTAATGACTACAACTAAAATTTTCCAGCTGTGTGTTCCTACCATTTTTACAAAATGTATGAATACTTATCTTTATTAACACCCCTTCAGTTTTGTGCTTCACAGATCTTGTTTTATCTGCTTTAGTGGATTAAACACTAGGGGTGTATTTTGGTCATATAGTTAAATTCCTGGTATGTCAAATTGTTTCTTCCTTATTACATTAAATGACTAAGATTTCCCAGCAGTCAAAAACAAAGCAAACAAATAAAGTCTACATACGTATGTCATCTTTATTATTTATATTTGAAGAATATCCTACTTTAGGAAGAAGGAACCACACTTCATAAACCCATTGCAATTCCGAGAAAGAGAAAAAGAGATACCCACAAGTCTTATTCTGAAATAAAACTGATGTTCTACTAAAAGAATTGCATATCTGGTTAGTTGCCCAGTCAAAGGACAATCAGAAGCTGATGGTATGAAACTGCTTTTGCAAGAAGCAGGAAAAATGAAGCAGATAAGCTATAAAGTATATAGCCGGGAAATTTGGTTGCATCATTTTGTTCTTCTAAGAAGGGTGTTGCAACAGTAAATTATTGCACTTATTTTTAATGTATTAGGCAACAATGCTATATGGGCTTCATTTTAAAAAAGTTTTTGTAAGTGCAGCAATGTTCCTTCATATTTCATATTAACCAAATCTTCTTTTTCACCCAGCATTGGCCTGGAAATAAGAAACAAAATGCAGAAGATGCCTGCTACTACATTTATACCATTGTAATCTTACTTTCCTAGAGATTAAAGTTAAAAAAATATTCTTAGCACCTTTCAACTTTCAAGATTTCTAACATTCAGACAGCCAGCTTTAAGATTCGATATACAAGTGGAAAGAACATATTGTTGTTAATTTATTCAAATGCTGGGTATTGGATATCTCACTGTCTTTTCCATAGTCAGCTATGTTTCACTCACAGTCAAGAGTGAAATTAGAACCTCCCCCATATCATATATACCACATTCTGCAAACCATTTCCTTCTGAGTGATTTTGTATTTATCATAGCTGTCAGGATTTTTTGAGGGATACTTCATGAATACGCATTCCCTTATACAGCTACTTTTGTAAGTGGCCAATTATAATAAACTGCTTTCTGCTTCCAGCTTCCTGGAGCTGCATCAAGCACCTTGGCATTTTCGTATATAGGCTGTGATGTTTAATTTATCAGAATCTTCATATATAGGCTGTGATGTTTACTTTATCAGAAAACTAGCAAAGTTAATTGTATTGCTTATTTTCCATTGTGACACTGGGCTCACAGTATGAAATTATTTGTATAAAACTTAAATCTTGGATGTGCTCAGCTTATTTAAGATGAACATTTATATCCAAATCAGTTTAGTATAAACACTGATTTGCTATTAAAATTAATTTCAACTTTCCAAATAATTCTATAAATTTTTTTATTTATTTACATTTGTTAACTGGGTAGATTCCGGCTCTGCAAGTAACCCGAGGAGATAAGCTCCATAACAATACTACAAAAAGATTACAAACATTTTTAAAAGATTTGCAAACAATATACAAAAAGTCTGACAGCTGCCAACAATCACAATTTTCAAAAAAAGGAATGTAAAACAGAAAGCATCTTAAGCCTTACTGCAGACAGTACTATGAAACTCATTAGATATATAACTAATAACCATTGTGGTATTTTCATTTGGTAGAAGTAAGACAAGCAGATAGCAGAATAGAAAACATTTGATCGAAGGCATGACATACTAGCCAGGAGCTACAGGAACATAGCCATTGTTAAGTAAGGTATTCCTTTAGGAGTTGTTTGAAGCTATGATTATCTGTGTTTTTTAGGATATTATGGGGTATTAGGTTCCACTGTTTGGCTACCTTATAGCAGAAGATAGTCATCAAAGTAATTAATGGACTTTGTTACCTTGAGTATAAGTTTATCAGATGATCTAAGGGTCCTGGGGTTGGTATTTAGTTGCACTAGGTTGGAGAGTGCAGGGCAGTTTTCAGGTTTGTGGATAATAGAGTGGGTAGTGATGAGCTGATTGAGTGATAACAGATTGGGAAATTCAAGCCACTGTAGTTTTTGATGAGCAAGACAATGATGAGTCCTGTTGGGTATATTAGCAGAAAATGTTGCTATTTTGTTATTGCACGAATCAAGTAGATGTAAATCAGACTAGCGCAGGTTAGTGAAAAGTTGAGAACAGTAGAAAAGAGTAGATAGGAGGCGGAATCTGGCTGTGGCTAGTCTGGCATTTTGAGTGAGGTAAGGTTTGGCCCTATATAGTGCACCAAGTTTGATGTGAACTTTCTTAATTGTGAGTGATATGTGTTTATTGAATGTTAGGTTGTTGTCTGTTGTGACACCAAGTAGTTTTGTTTGGTTAACTGGTTCTATTATAGTGCCATTAATGGAGTAGATGGAGAGAGGAGGTGGTTTTGATTTGGATTTCCTATTGGAGAAGATTATTAATTTTGTTTTGTTTGGGTTTAGGATGAGTTGAAGTTCATTTATGTAATTTTCAATATCCAGAAATGATTTTTGCAGTTTATTTTGGAGTTCTTGGGGTGTGGGGGCAGAGCAAATAAGATTAACATAGTCAGCATATTGAATGATAGAAGCAGATTTAGTGGCAGTGTTTAGACTATTTCTGAATATAATAAAAAGGAGATGGCCAAGGATGGAACCCTGAGGAACCCAACAGAGACTGGGAGGAGTATGGAAAGTTTAATATCCCATTTAGTTGCCTGTTGCCGATTAGTAAGGTAGCTAAAGAACCAGTTGAGAGCTGTAGATTTGAGGTTGAAGGAGGCTAGAATGTGGGCAGTAGTTGGTGGGATACCATATCAAAAGCTTTGGACATATCAAGGAATATAGTAGAGACTAATTGTCCATTGTTTTTGAGGAGGTTGATGCAGTTAGTGAAACTTATGAGGGCTGTGGAGGTACTGTGTTTTGGATGGAAGCCGTGCTGTGAACTAGATAAGAGGTTATTTATAGTGAGGTGGTCTAGGAGCTGCTTATGGATACATTTCTCTAAGATTTTTGCTAGGGGGTGAGAGAATGGCTATGGGCCAATAATTAGAGAGATCTTTAGATGGGACTCCCTTGTGGAGGGGAATGATATGGGATATTTTCCATAGTATGGGAACATATTGTTGTGCGATGGAATGATTGATTGGGATAGATACGGGTTAGGCGATGGAGCTTACAGCAGTTTTTAAGAAGTCATTAGGGATTTTGTCAGCTGCTAGACAGGTAGGTTTTAGTTTTGATAGGAGTTTTTTTATATAATAGGTTTGTATAAGTTTAAAAGAGAAGTAGATAGGTTTAGAGTTAGTATGGGTAGGCACTTTAAGGGGTTGATTTGTTTTGTTGTTAAAAAGTGAGGTGATAGTTGTGATGAAATGAGAGTTAAACTGTGGTGCTATACATTCAGTGCTATTTGTTGTAAATGGTGCAGAGTTGAGGTTTTGCCAGAATTTTTGTGGGTTATTTATGTGTTTTTGCTGACAAGCTAGAAAATAAGATTTTTTGTCAGATAATATTTGCTTCTTAGTTAGGTTTCTTAGTTGTTCGTAAGAGGTGAGGTTTTCTGAGGTTTTGGAGGTTTGATAAGCAGACCAGGCTCTATCTCTTTGTTTAATAAGAAATTTAGCATTGTTGGTTATCCAAGGTAGGTTTTTGGCTTTGGAGTGAATTTGGAGCGAAAACAACAAACAATTCAATATTTATATAACACCTAATGCATCACATGAGAAGTCACCTGATGAACAGTGTCAGTGACACAGCAGGTTGCACGCTCGCCTTTGGTGCAGAAGGCTGTGGGTTCTATTCACACACCAGCCAGCTGGACTGCTGACACTGACGTGTAGCATAAGGAGGATACTGCAATCCTTAGTGTATTATCCTTCAGATGAGATGTTAAACCCAGGCCCTGTCTGCCAGAATTGGTAGTAGCTCAGGTGGATGAAAAGTTCCCACAGCATGTATCAAAATCAGTAGAGGAAGTTCCCTAATGCCTAGGCCAAATTACCCCTCGCAGTATAAATGCCACCTTATGTCTCCCCTAAAAAGAGGCTACTAGCCTAGTAGGACTAACCTGGTCAACAAAGGATACATATATAAGTAAAAATAAAATGAAAACACTTCACAATTAAAATAAAATAAAAAACTCTTAATACACTGCAATATGACTATATAAAATGACTGCATAAAAATATGACTGTATAAAGACCCAAAATTTGATTTTATGCTTTTGTTCTGAAGAAGGCTATGGCGTTAGAAAAGTGCTCAACTTGTATTAAAATTGTTTACACCATGTCTAAGTTTCACACACACGTTTTTTGCTTGTTTTAATAATTATAGTGTGATCCCCAGTTTTAGATTTTGCTGTTTTTGTATTAAGTACTTCAATAAAGATAATATAAAGATGTCATTTCTTTTTGTCACATTCAAGGTGAAGAAAGAATATACAACTAGAACTAGAGTCTAGAATGCAAGTTTAAATTTATGTAAGCATGAGTTCTTAGAACATGTTTTAACATTTTGTGATTAGATAGGACATTACATTTCTGTTTTTAAATATAGATGTATAAAACTACAGATAGGTTACATTAACCTAAGAAGGTGTGTTTGAAAAACTGACTGTGCCACTGCTAAATGAAAAAAATGTGCAGATATGACCATTTGGGAACAGGAGCCAAAAAAGAGAATCCACGGCAAAAATCACATAGACACCAGCTATACAGAAGTCTGAGGTCATTGTGTTCTTGGTTGTAGACAATCTATCAACACAGATTCATGTAGGTAGAATGAACTGTTATGGACATCAGCACAGTGGTCAATTCTTGTTTTAAACTCAGACAAATGTGTTATGGCTTTGATGTTCAAAAGAGTCTTGTGTTAAAGTCTGGTTATAGATTGCGTAATGACTCTCTCTGTTACTGCTGTAGTTTAGACTGAAACTATGCCTGCGAGATTTGGAGCTAGTGTACAAATGAATCTCAAACACAGGGGATTAAAATGGGGATCTCTGAGCATAACCACGTTGTTACATATTCAAGAAATGGATGTCAACAAATTTATCTGAAAAACTGAGAGAAGTGTAAGCTGATTGGTGATTCTTGACAACTATTCAAGAACATATAGGAACTTGGTTATGACTGGAGAGATGATTATAATTCTTTGTAGTGCATGGAGCTCTACCTGCTTTATGTGCTACCAGTTAAATAGATAAAACTATAGATCTAAGTGTTTCACAGCTTTGAAAGCTGTAAGACACTTAATGCTGTCACGTGCCTTTGTAGTAAATGGAACTTCTGCAAAGAACTTTGAGAGAGAGAGAGAGAGAGAGAGAGAGAGAAAGCGAATAAAAAAAACTGTAGGAGTACGAAGTGTTTTACAGCACTGAAAACTGGGACACACTTATTATGTTTCACTTCTGGTGGTTGTCTTTGAAGCAGTATCTTTCATCTCATTACACCTTCAAAAGCTGTAGAACACTTCAAGCTGCCAAAGATACAAAAAAAAAAAAAGAAATATTGCAGTCCAAAGTATTTTTCAGCTTTTAGGTTGTATTTACTTTACACTGCATTTTTGTGGTGGCCACTGCTTATACTCTGACGTGAGGCTAGAGCTTAACAGCACAGCAAGGTGCTTATAAAACTTTAAGCATCTTTTATGTTAGAAAGGTACCTAACAAAGCTGGCTTTTCCAAAATTTCAAGTTTAATCATAGCATTCCATGAACTGTAAAGTTAGTAGTACTTCATTATTCATAATAGTAAATGCATAATACAATTTAACTTGTAAACTTATATTTAATGTTGTAGAGATTTCTAGCCACTAAATGAGCTCAATATTCCTTGCCTTTTATAATTGTTATGCTCTTAGCTAATCTCCTTTACAATGATTCCAGGAGATATAACTTATTTTCCAAGTACAAGAGGAAAGCAGCATTAAGCTGGAGTCCAGATTGTAGTAAATATTTATGTAAGTTACTTGATATTGTTTAATTTCCTGGAGCTAAAAAAATCTAAATAGTAAGCCAATAGTTTGTAAGCCTTATTCTTATTTAGTGTAGTGGTTGATCTAAAGCTTAAACTATTCTGGCTGGTAAGGTCCAGAAGATCTGTTACATATAAATATCCTGTAATTCTTATTGATTTAAACAGATCAGTTTTAACATTAGTTTGTTGCCCGTAAGGAAATATAACATCTGTGGTATTAAATGATATTGTATTAATAAGCAGGCGACTTATTCAAATTACTACTTTCCAAAACTCTTTAGTGAAAGCTTACAATCCCCAATCCCCTTTACTTTTCCAATCCCCCATCTCTTTATATATATATATATATATATATATATATATATATATATATATATATATATTTCACTTCATAATCTCGAAATACTGAAATCTCGAATTTCAGTATTTCGGAACTATAAAGCCGAATCATTCACAATCCTGAAACCCACAATCACGAACATACATACAACATACACCACATAGCACACACACCATTCTACCCACAGCACACAAATCACACAACCCTACACTGCATGTAAGCAGGGGGACAAGCCCCCCTGCAGCCCCCATCCCCTACTTATATATACCAACACTGAGATCGCACATAATGAAAAAAAAACAAAACAATCACACCATGGCATTTTACACTCACACACACACACACACACACACACACACACACACACACACAAAAATACACATCACACATACACAAACACCAACAAATCCAACGATCACACTCATACTTACACCTCCCTACCCTTACCCACACATACAACGTACAAAAACACCCACATACACTCACTCACCATCAATTCCAGACACCATACCAGCCAAACACTTCACGTAACTTACTGGAAATGCATAAGCACGGATTCAAGATATTCAAATTTGCTCTTATGCACTTTTGGAATTCTGCAGTTTCAGCTTCATGGTCTCGAAATGCTGAAATTCTAGATTTCAGCAATTCCAGATTATGAAGTGAAACTATATATATATATATATATATATATATATATATATATATATATATATATATATATATATATATATATATATATATATATATATGTATATATATATATATATATATATATATATATATATATATATATATATATATATATATATATATATATATATATATATATATATATATATATATATATATATATATATATATATATATATAT
Organism: Protopterus annectens; assembly: GCF_019279795.1. Lineage (NCBI taxonomy): Eukaryota > Metazoa > Chordata > Ceratodontiformes > Protopteridae > Protopterus > Protopterus annectens. The sequence continues at coordinate 659,525,522 of NC_056735.1, forward strand.
ATATATATATATATATATATATATATATATATATATATATATATGTATATATATATATATATATATATATATATATATATATATATATATATATATATACATACACATATGTGTCCACTTTGTAATTTTGAAATTGCACAGTCCCGACGTTTTAAATACCGATGCTCAGAACTACGAGATTGTGGAATCTCGAAATTAAAGCAAACAAAAAAAAAAAATCTAAAACAAAAATACATCAAGAAACACATTTTGCACACTCACCTAACCAACGCCCTAACCCTAACTCACTTAACCTGCTCCTAACCCTAAAGTCTCTCACTATCGCACACTTACCTTACCTGCACTCTAACCCTAACTCACTTAACCCGCCCCTAACCCTAAAGTCTGTCACTATCGCACACTTACCTTAACATGTCTGTGTTCTCAGCGTCGGGCTTTTCAACTGTCGGTCATCTCTGTTGTCGATCTTCCAGTGTCGGTGTTCTCGTCGTTGGCGTTTTCAGCTTTCGGCGTTACCAGGTAGACCCATATATATATATATATATATATATATATATATATATATGTGTGTGTGTGTGTGTGTGCATATATATATATATATATATATATATATATATATATATATATATATATATATTTATAAATTATAGGGCATTCTGTTAATTGACAAAAAGTATATCTCAGCAAAACTAACCCCTCACACTCATCACTGTTATAGTTGTTTATACTAACGTCATAATTCCATAACTGTGAAAAGAGAAGGAAAACCCATACAAAAGGAATCACTGCCAGTGTACACTTAGAAACCACCTTTCTAATATTTAGTATGGAGAATATCGACTGGAAAATTCAACATTGGGGAGCTGTGCGGTTTGAGCCTTGTCTACTTTACACTTGATAAAATGTACGGTACCGAGATATTTCTTTTATTAAATAACTATGCCACGTGTGTTCCATTTAAACTAGTTTTTCTCATGTTGCTATGTCTCACTCACAGTTTTCCATTGATATAAGTGGGCTGTAGTAATTGTGCAAGCTGTCAACTGAAGAAGGCTTCACATACATTTTGTATGATATGTCATGGATAGTTTTGTACTGTACTTCTAAAGTACTTTTCAGTTGTGTGTTTTTAGTTGTATTGTTTATTTATTGCATTTTGTACTTGTTCTGATAGTGTAGGGAGGACTACATTTGGGTATTCCTACAGTTTAGGCATCTTTATTGTTAGTTTAATGTTAGTATATATTAGAATTAGGTTAATTTTACCAGTAATTACATAGTCTGAGTGGTTCATTGTGCTTCATGCTTTATTTGTTATTCCTTTATTTTGATATTTTGTTCTAAAGTAATTCATTTCAGTTGTATTGGTTTATGTGTTTTTATGGATGCATGTGTATATTTTACTTTTGTAGTCTGGAAGCTACTCTTTATATATGGAAGTGATAGAATGGATCAGTCCATACATTATTTTTCCTTTGTTTTGCCTTTTTGGGAGTTTTCAATTAGTATATTTAGGGTGGGGATTGTTTTAGATGAACAGTAGTATTTGTGTGTGTGTGTGTGTGTGTGTGTGTGTGTGTGTGTGTGTGTGTGTGTGTGTGTGTGTGTGTGTATTGTTTATTTTGTACATGCAATGTGCTCTTTAGTGGGCGGTTTAAATAAGGAGAAATTAGGCCTTTTTTGTGAGCTGATGTGATAAGGTGTACACAAAATCGGTGATGATGGAGGTGGTGTGCACATAAATTGCTGATGGCATGGACAATGTGATTGCAAACAAGTATGTATACTCCAGGTTTGCATAAACATTTTTTTCTATACTCCCATGTCTAAGTCCATTTTTAGAATACATATATATCTTGCTGTGTATTGAACTGTTTACACTGTCTTCTATCAACTTTTCCTCCTTGTTCATTAACTTGGGCCCTTTCCTGTATTCTCTCCTCTCTCATATCAGGTTTACCACTTGCGGTAGTGGTGCTGCGGTAGCGTTGTTGCCTCAAGTTAGACGTTGCCCTTTTGATTCTCAGTTAGAGCATCTTCTGTGTGGCGACATGCGTGAATGGGCGTTCCTTTATTGAAGGTTGTGCGTTAGGCCCAGCAAGCCAGCACGTAAAATCTACTGCCAGTCATTAGCAGACCGGAGTTCCGCTGTGGCGACCCCTAACCAGGAAAAGCTAAAAGACACAAACTCAAACTTCTTGTCTTTCTTAGAATCTTTTATAATTCAGAAGTCCATGGGAATCTCCAGGTCTGCTTTTGGAACATCAGATCTCCTCTATAGCATTCAGCTGCACGATGTGTACAACTGTTATCTGTTGCTCTAAAATGTATTTTGATGCCTAATGTGCACGCTTTGTATGTTTGCATTTGTCAAGTAGAAGACCATCCATACTATTCATACTCATGCTATTCTTTGTGTATACTAGTATAATAAATTCTTATCTTGTTTCATTGCAACAAAGTACATATTAAACTATTGTAGTTGTTTTAGCTTAAATCAAGTATTATAAGTAATGTACAAAAGATGAAAATACAGTTGAGATGGTTTAAATATTGTATGGATGATTTTCTTCATCTCTTATCTAATTATTTTTGACACATGGGCCTGTGTCCATTTGGGTCATAATACTCTCTTATATTCCTGTATATGTACTCATTTCTGGGAATAATGTTTATATCATGGTCTTTTGTTGTTATGTGTTGTATTACTGAAGCTTTTTCATTGCCTCTACTTTAAGTGTTTTCTCCCTTGGACTACCCACTCAGTAGACAAAAGCAGTCAATCAACAAACAAATAAAATGACAAATTATAAATAGAAAACAAAGTAATTTCTGCTTTTGAGAGAATAATATTATGATCTTCGGCTTTATAAGAGATCTAGGAACACAGGTTGACAGCAACCTCTCTTTTGACCACAACATTGCCACTATGGTCAGAAAGTCCTTCTATGTGGCACATCTCATTACTAAGGGTTTTGCATCCAGGAAGAAAGAGATCATTGTCTCCCTCTACTCTTCCCTCATTAGGCCAGTCATCAAGTACAATGCCCCGTTTGGCAAGTACCTCACTAGACACCTGCAAAAACTGGAGAGGCTGCAAAAGTACCTCACAAAGAGGATCCTGAGCCTTAAAGACTTGTCCTATATGGACAGACTCAAAAAACTCCAACTATTCTCTCTCTCATATCGCCTACTTAGAGGCGATCTCTGCTTGACTTACAAAGCCATGTCTGACCCAGCTCTGTTAGAAATCCCAATCCCTCCACATCACACACTCCAGAGATCTCAACCTCATTACCACAATCAACAGAACGTGCTGGAGGGACTGGTTCATAACCCAGAGACTGCCCATACTATGGAATAGACTTCCCATACATGTCAAACAGAGCACCTCACTGGCCTTCTTCAACAGAAATCTTGATGAGTGGATGGGAAATAGAAAGTTCACCCTGGGGATCACTCCAGTGGCTCTACTCAACAGAGACACTGGGAACTAAGGTCAGGTGGCATGATGCCATGGTAATCCTATCGGCTAGGCTTGTAAAGGCTCCACAGCCATTAGCCTAGTACACACCTATGAACCGATGAACCTATGATGCTAAATTGTATCAGTCTTTGGCATTTTTCCTGGCCTCCACCTCTGCCTCTAAGTGAGTCTGCTCAATGGAACCCCTCCCAGGCAAAAGAAGGAAACAAGTAAGTACAAAACAAGACTGGTATAAAAAAAGAAATACAATTATTTGGAGCTTTTCATTAATGACTCAATGCAGGAATTAGGCAGAAGATAAGATGAAGAAGAGTGATGTCAGAAGTGTTTGTGTCAATGACACATTGTAGTCTTAGCTATCAGCTTCCACAACAAGGAGATCCAAAATATTTCAAAGTCACCTGACTTATCAGAGACAAAACATCCCTCATTTGGATTTCTAGTCTAAGTAAAACTTTAAGTCTTCATTTCTTAGAGCTAGATGTGCCAATAACTTATTTATTTTATATATTGTTTATTATTTATTGACATTAGATTACTGGGAAAGCCCAACTGGGTAGGTGCCCATTTTCAGAGAAGGTCTGGGGAGTAAAGCTCTAAAGTATTACAAAAACATTTTAAAAACAATAATTTTACAATCTTCAAAAACAAAAAATAGTACAAAAACATCTACAGTTTTAGTGCTTATACCAAATTAGACATAATGTAAACACATTGGTTAAGAATAAATACAACTTAAATGACAGAGACTTAATATTCAGAGAATTTTAACTAGTTTATAGAGAAATGAATGGTAAATTAGTATAATACAAACAAAAATTGCAATATGAAGTGAGAGAAAAAAACAGGTGTATACCATATTTAGAAAGAGAATCCAGGGAGAGAAATTGATTGAAGTAAGGAAGTGAGTAAAGAAGGGAGAGTAAGGGGGGGGTGTAAGGTATTAATAGGTACTTGCTCATGTTTAGGGATATAGTTTATCCTGGGGTTGAGCAAGAACAGAGACAGATATTGGCTAAGAGGCCTTTCAGAATGGTTTTAAAGGACTGGAAGGAGGGTATTGACCTGATGGATACAGGTAAGGTGTTCCAGACCTTAGCAACATGGTATAAGAGCAGGCCATGGCCATCAGATTTGATGGGTTTATGGACAGAGAGGAGTTTTTGGTCATGGATTGGCTCTGTAAAACATCCATTTTTGGTGATTTTCTTTATGCAGTTTTGTAAATATTTGCTGTGGGAAATGACTTTAGTGGTTGTATCATTAAGAGAAAGGGTTTTAAATTTTGTTTTTTTTTTTTCATGAGAGAGGGATTTGAGGAAAAAAGTATTTACAGTCCCATGTTTCAGTGGCTGTTAAAGCTTCCTGAATAATGTTTTGGAGAAGTACCAAGTTGTCAGATTTGCATATGAGTGTGGAGTCATCTCTGTATTGTATTAGGGTGGTGTGGATGTGTAGAGGGTGTTAGTGAGAATGTTAAACAGGAGGGGACCAAGGATAGAGTCTTGTAGTACACTGGTGCCAAATGGGAGGTAAGGAGAGAGCATGGAGTGCAATTTTACTGACTGATACCTATTGGACAAGTAGCTTTAGAACCATAGAAGAGTGGGCTGATATAGAGCCAGTGAGGACATTTGAAGTAGAAGTTTGCTGTGAAAAACAGTGCCAAAAGCTTTAGCTAAGTCTAGAAATACAGTGGAGACTAGTATGCTATTATCTCTAGTTTTATTGACAGTACCTATAAAGGTTAGAAATGCAGTGTTAGTAATATAGGATGGGCAGAAACCGTGTTGTGAGAGGGGTGCTAGTTCTCCCTACAGGAGATAGTTTAGCAACTGTTTTTGAATATTTTTCAAGTATTTTGGAGAGGAGGGATAAAATTGCTATTGGTCTAAAGTTAGCAACACATGTTGAATTTTATCCTTGGTATAGAGGGATCCCCGTTAATTATCTAATAGAAAAAAGGGAAAGGAATCTTAATCTGGCATGATAAGGAAATTCACACTTTGGGATTTTTTTCTAAATTTTCTCTGTGATCATGCCAAATAAAGCAGATTCCCTTAAGCTTAATAACAAAAATAAAAACAAAAAAAACAAACAAATTAGACCGTATTACTGGATTAATATAAGAAATGAATAGATGCACTAGCAGTGTGTAATCTGGAGCTCATGCATTTACACAAGAGACTCACCAACTTCAGAGCCACAGCTCTTATAGTGTCTGCACTAATGATGAAACATATGATGTTACTAGTACTTATACCTAGGTCTTTTTTATAACCAACCACTTCCTGCTGCTGTTTATCCAGAACTATAGACCCGATGGTACCTGCTGGATGAAAATGTATAACCTTCCATTTATCATTTGTTCAGTTTTACATGCTTGTTTCTAAGCCACTGTAAAATGCTAGTTAAAGAACTATTTAATGATGAGTCTTCTTCATAACAGAGAACTGCTCTAGTTTTAATATAATTTGCAAATTTACAGTCCAGAGCTTGTGACATGAGAATAGTAGAAAAAGACAATATAAAACAGAACAGGACCAAGCACAGACCCCTGAAGAATGCCAGAACAAACTGCACTCCATTTGGAGGCATGACCATAGAAACAAAAACTCTGCTTTGTGTTAGAAAGTCATGCATTGATCCAGTTAATAACAGCTGGATCAATACCATGTTCAATAAGACTGATTATAATTACTTTGTGTGGTCAAAAGCCTTGGCAAGGTCCAGAAATAAAACAGTGGCTCTAAGCCCCATGTATGTGGCCATGCTCAAAAGTTCATGATATTGATATGGGCATGACAAGGTGGAACAGCCTTTCAATGGTTAGCAGGCATCACTCAAAGCATTTGGAAAACAATTGATGTTGGGCTGATTAGTCTATAATTCTCAGTTGTATCCTTTCAGCCACCCCTGTTCATGTATTGGAACCAACTTAGTCTGTATCCACTTTGCCAGAACAAAGCAGACCTATAGTTGGGAGTTAAATAAAATGTCAAGAGGCTGAGCCAGACGGGCACACATTATGCCCTTTAATAAGTCCCACGGCGCATTTGGAATGAATCCTCATGAATGAAGATGTAGCCATGTCATAGGTAATAATTTCACATTGTTTACTGCTAAGTGTCTGAATGTGGCATAACTAAGTTGGCAAAGCAGTGGTTGAACGTACATACCTGATTAACTGGATTGCTGATAACATCCTGTTCTTTAATGACAGAACCAACCCATCTGCTACAGTTTTTCTGACTGTTCACATATTTAAAGGATTTCTTCATATTAGATCTGTGATGTCTGTCATAAATTATGCATTCTTTATAATAAGTCTTACTGTCTGTGATGGCAAAGTGTAGCTGTTTGGCTACCTTGTAAGAGTCTGTCTTGGTTATTACTGGGCTAACCTTTTATAGACCTTAAATGTACCTTTTATTCCTATTGGGCCAGTTAATATATTAGGAACTCAACCAAGGAGGAAAGTATTTTCTAGGTCTTTGTGTGGAGCTTAGACAACCAGCCAAAAATGTGTTACAAGTGGATTTAAACTGAACCCAGTTATGCGCTATCTCTTTGTGACCCCTGTTTGTCCAGTAAGAATTTTCAAAAATAGATATTGCCATGGCTAAATCTAACCTTCTCACCTTATAAACAACAAGCAAACATACAGTACCACATATAAAAATGCTAAGTCTAAAGCTAGGTGGTTAGAACTGCCTAAAGGAAAAGAAGGTTTAAGATGAAGGACTTAAGATAGGATTGTTGGTAAATACCAAACCTGATATGTTTCTATATTGAGCCAGTAATAATTTACTACGTGAACATAATTATACAATGTAAGACTTTTTGCTACCCTAAGTCCAGAAAATGTGGGGATAAATAAAGTTACTTGTAACAATACATGGATTGTAAATTAAATGAGATGCAAGTATACTGACAAGCTGAATGTTGCTCAACATTTTGTCTTGAGCAGTGATAGCTTGCAATGTGTGTAAGACTCTGCCTCTTTAGAATGTTGTCTATTCAGCAGACAAAGTTTCAGAACTATCAGAAATAGTTTGTCTGGTTTAAAGCTCTTTTCTAATGAAAACAAACAAAAAAAACTACCCCTCCTGTTTTATCTGCTCACAAACAGGGACATTGCCATTTTCGAAAGCCTGGTAAGCTTAAATATTCACTCTGTCAGGCTTCAGTAATAATGACAATATTATAAGAGTACAAAGCAACTAGTGATGGAAGTTAAATAAATTAGTTAAAAAGGTGTTGTGCATTTACATAACCGACTTTCAGAGAGGGATAAGATATTGTTCTGTCCTTATAGTCCTTAATACTGATTTATAGGCTTTATAAAAAAGGATGTATATACCAAACTATGGTGTTAGACAAGGCTTTGCCATCTGTGTAACTGAGATGAAGTTTGTCAGAGCTAAAGTTACTACTGCCATTGCCAAAGCCTTTACAGTGTGTAATGACACCTATATTTTGATCCTGACAAAAGTTGGATAATTAGGTGTGAAAAAGGCTGAGTTTAGAGAACACATAATTTAGTCTTGGTCTGGAAAGAATTTCACTAAAAACTAAGCTAATATGTCATTGTGACACTTCATAAATCTTTAACAGCCTGATACATGCCAAACAAAGGCACATGTTTTCAGTCATTTGTCTCATCGTGGAAAACAATGTGCTCCTATTGCTGTTTTCTTGTAAATAACTTATGCAAAAGATCAAGGATATCTATAACATTGAGTCCCCTGAGACTTGACTGTGATTTTTGTCTCTATCTAAACGCTTATGGGGTCAGATAGGCATCCTTACCACTGAGTTTCTAAGACTGAGATATTTTTATCCAAGGGAATGTATGGACTGGAGACTTTTCCTAAGTCATGTACGATAGAGATGGAATTACAGTCTGCAGTCTTTTCACATTTAATGCTTTAAGGGACAGGACTGATGATCACTATGATGCCCCTGCACTAGTCCAGTAATCAAGGAGCCTCAGTACTCACCACTGGCAGCAGTGAGTGATATACACAATGGGAGGATGACAAGTACACAAACAGTAAAGTACAATTTCCCTTAAGAGCACACAGAGATCACAGTCAGTCTGGGGCTGGTTTCTCCCTCTTTCTCCAGATTCCCAATAAGACTCCGCACTGACACAGTTATAGGGTTATGATTTCAGCTGAGGGGTCAAGCCAAGACCTCCAGCAGCCTCTCCGTCCAACCAGTGCTTTGTGCCCCTGCCCAAGTAGCTGACACACACACACTCACACACACACACACACACACACACACACACACACACACACACACACACACACACACACACACACACACACACACACACACACTTTGAGATTTGATTTATATACAAGCACACAGATACTCCTGGGGAAGGCTGGCACAGGTTTACTAGTTATGCCCCCTTCTGCCCAGACTATAAGGTAGTTATCACTGCCACCAACCCCTCTTTATCAGCTACCTAAGGCCCTTACAAAGGGTGACCAATCCTACTGTGTAATGTTACTATTATCCAGATGGTAAGTGTGACCAAGAGCAAGGCTATTTAGGAGTGGTCTGTACAGTGTCACCAAATACATATGCAAGTACTCTAAGAACTTAAATATGTCTTACAAATATCAGCCACAAAGATAGGTTTAAATATATTTAATAATAAATAATAAAATAACAAGACAATACTCAATAACAAACACAGTCAATCCAGAGTTCAGAATCATAGGAAATATTTTAAAACAGCATTGCAGGACAGTCTCAAATAAATACAGAAGACAGCTAAACTAATATTTACTATATTCCTATCTATATCTAAGAGAAATTACTTTTTCCCTAGTTACTTACTATTAGCAAGGCAAGTGCAGATGATGATGATGGATGTTTCTAGTCCAAGAGAAGATACAAAATGCAAAAGTCTTTCTCTGAGAGAGTTCTTAAATTAATATCACATATTACTGCTGGGTCAGCTTGGGTGACATACTCTTTGTCACCCTCTTCAGTTTCCAGGCTAAAAGAAACTTAACACCTGTGTGTTAAAAACACATATCTCTCAGAAAGTCACAGAGCAATAAAACACTTTACATTTTAAATATAATAAATACTTCTCTTCAAGACAATAGAAAACCTTTCTAGCTCTAGACATCCTGTCTTCCTGCTGCAATGAAACCAACTTTTATAGCCATCATAAAGCACTTAATTTCAACTTATTTTCTTGAAGTTTTGTAAGTTAATCTTCTCTATTCCAGCAGGGTATGCTGTGGTTACATTCTTGAAGCTCAGTACATAACATACAGTTCTGTATAAATCATATCAATATTCACAAATGACAAGGAATTATTTACAAAATTCCAGATAGCTGGGCTGGCAGTATCACATTTCTTCCCTCCCTGGAAACTCAAGCTAGTTTTTCAAGTGCCCCTTGAGAAACATTGCTTGAGAGAGTGGAGCCTATCTGGTAATACCTTACCCCATTCCCTGTCTTGAAACCCCATCTGTGTTGGCATTGCTAACCCCACTGCAGTGTTGCACTGTCGTATCATATGCTTGCAAGCCTAGTCTCCACCTTAGTAACTTGACATTTTGCTGGCTGGCTCGATGTAGCCATGTTAAGGGATTGTGGTCTATAACTATAGTGAATTTCCTTCCACACAGATAAGGCTGAAGTTTTTGCAGTGCCCACACTATGGCTATGCATTCCTTTTTTACAGCTGTATAACATTCCTGTCTGGGTTGGAGCCTGCAACTGAGATATACCACTGGGTGCTCTTCTCCCTCTGTGAAAACCAGGCTATGTACAGCCCCCACCCCATGGTTTGAAGCATCCACCAGCACAACAAATTATTTGCTGTAATCTGGACTGGCTAATACAGGGGGCCCTCCCAAATCTCCTTTAAGCTTCTGGAATGCCTGCTCACATGCTGGGGTTCACACTACCTTATCTGGCCTGTTTTTCCTTTTCAGGTCTGTCAAGGGAGTAGCTATGGTACTATAATTGGGGACAAACTTTCTGTAGTGCCCTGCTGTCCCTAAGAATGCACTCACCTGCTTTTTCATAACAGGGGCAGGCCATGCCTGAATGGCTTTCATTTTGGCAGGTTCTGGCCTGATCTTACCACTCCCCACTCTATGTTCCAGGTAGGAGACTTCTGCCATACCCACCTGACACTTACTAGGCTTAATGGTCAACCCTGCCCTCTGTAGTCTGCCCAGCACCTCCCTGACATGCTGAAGGTGCTCTTAGCAGGAATGGCTGTAGATGGCAATATCATCTAGGTAAGCAAGGGCAAAATCTCCTGCTCCTGCTAGGATATGATCAACCAGCCTCTGGAAAGTCACTCAGGCATTTTTAATCTCAAAGGGCATCTTTGTAAAGACATACAAGCCAAAAGGAGTCACAAATGCTGACCTCTCTCTAGCACTGAGAGACAAGGGCACCTGCCAGTAACTCTTGATAAGATCAGTAGTGGTAGGATACTTAGCCCCACCCAGCTGGTCTAAGGCTTTATCTGTCCTAGGCATGGGGTAAGTATTTGACTCTGTGTGACTATTTCATTTCCTGTAGTCCACAAAGAACCTGGTGCTGCCATCCTTCTTTGGTGCCATCACAACTGGGGAGGTCCAGGGACTGCTGCACTCCTGAATTACCCCTAGTTCTAACATTTCCTGTATCTCCTCCCTCAGAGTCTGTTTGACTCTCTCAGGCACCCTATAAGGGGCCTGTTTAATAGGCCTTTGGGGTTCTGTTTCCACATGGTGCTGCACCAGGTGGGTGCACCTTGGTTTCCCAGTGAACATGCCCCCAAACCCCTGTAACACTGCTCGGATTTCTCAGACCTGGGTAGGGGATAGCTGCTGGGACATTGCTAAACCTTCCACTGAAGTGTCAGTTCGCGTATCACTGAGGAGCTCAGTCAACAGATCCCTCTCAGACTTCTCCTGCCATCCACTGCAAATACTCAGCACAAGGGCCGCCCTATCATGGTAAGATTTCATCATGTTGACATGGTACAGTTTGAGCCGCTGCCTCCTGCCTAGCAGTTCTACCATGTAGTTAACATCACTGATCTTCTTTGTCTCCTTGTAGGGTCCCTCCCAGGCTGCCTGCAGCTTGTTGTGTCTGACAGGAATGAGAACCATTACCTGCTGCCCTACAGCATACTCTCTAGCTCAAGAATTCCTGTAATACCAGACTTATTTCTGCTGTTGGGCTTCTACCAGGTTCTCCTGGGCCAAGCCCATGAGTTCCCTGAGCCTTGTCCTGAGGTTTAGGACATATGCCACAACACACTCCTTGTGGGATTCACACTCATCCTCCCACTCATCTTGAATCAAATCTAGATGTCCCCTCACCCTAAGCCCATACAACAACTGAAAGGTTGAAAACCCTGTGGATTCCCAGGTGACATCTCTGTAAGCAAACAACAGATGGGGCAAATATTTGTCCCACTCCCTCTTGAACTCATCTGGAAATGCCTGTAGCATAATTTTGAGTTTAACCTCTCAACAAGACCATTAGTCTGGGGATGGTAGGCGGGCTTGTCTTTAGGTGCTTAACCCCACAGTACTTCCACAGACAAGCCAGAACATCTGACATGAAACTGGCACCTCTGTCAGCCAGTATTTCTTTTGAAAAACCTACCCTGCTGATAATCTATAACAAAACATTTGCCACCTTTTCTGCCTTAATGGAGGACAGAGCCACCGCCTCAAGGTATCTGGTAGCATAATCTACTAGTCTACTGCCATTAGAATATACTTTTTCCCTGTGCAACTTGGGGTACTCAGAGGGCCCACAATATCCATAGCTACCCTCTGAAATGGCTCCTCAATCACAGGCAGAAGCATCAAAGGAGCTTTCACTTTGTCTCCTGCCTTGCCTACCTTTTGACACTACTCACAGGTCCTGCAGTACCCTGTTACATCTCTGGAAATCCCAGGCCAGTAAAAGTTCTGCATAATATGTCTCTTTGTATGTTTTATGCCCATATGACCTGCAAAGGGAATATCATGGGCTATGGCTAGAAGTGCCAGATGTTAGGCTTTGGGCACTACCAACTGCTGCATTCTCTCACCCTGTAGCCCTCCCTCAGGGGTCCACTCTCTATACAGTAACCCTTTGTCCCAGTATACAGATTCCCCCTTCCCTTGAGAATCAGGTACCTCACTAGCTACCTCCCTCAGGCCTTTCAATGCAGGGTCTGAGAGCTGAGCCTGTCTCAACTCTCTCTTTGTAACCCTTCCTAGCTCCCCTTCCACATGACTGTGGTGACTCAGTGTCAGCCTGAGTACTACTACTCCTCACCTCTGCCCTTGCAGTCACTCTATCCAAGGGAACATCAGTACCCACAAGCAGCTGTGGCTCACCTTCAGTCTCACTGCTCCCTCCCTGAAGTAACCACCTCACTAGTCCTGGCTGCAAGTGTGCAGTCTGTCTGGGTCTCCTCCAGACTACCAGACTCACATGCTTGTCTCCAAGCCTGACTGCGTGTAACTGCATGCACATATGGTACTGCATTATCAAAATCATTCCCTATCATGACATCTGCAGGGATATCCTCAAATACACCTACTTCTTGTCTTCCTTTTCCACCATCCCAGTCAAGGTGAACCCTAGCCAAAGGTATTTGGAATGGGGTCTCCCCCTGAAGCTCTGAATGAAGTAGACTGCCCAGGCAAATAGTGCTCCTCTTCAACCACTGCAGGCTTCACAATGGTTAGGTTAGAGGCTGTGTCTCTCTCTTAGCAATGGCCTATTTTCCATTCACTAAGATAGGATATAACCTCTTGGTGCAGCGGTAGCATTGTTGCCTTACAGCAAGAAGTTCTCCAGTTTGATTCTCAGCTGGGGTGCCTTCTGTGTGGAGTCTGCATGTCCTTCCTGCATTTGTGTGGGTTTCCTCTGGGTGATCCAGTTTCCTCTCATGTTAAAAAAACATGCATCTAGAGTGTTTCTCCCCAGGTCTCTGCTGAAAACTGGCTTTGTCCCAAGTCGGACTTTCCCGGTTAATAAATGTTGAATAAAATAAATAAATTGTTGTAGTTTGGTACCCTTATTTTCTTGAGGCAACCTACTGTTGGCATTTTGTCATTCCCACTTACTGGCTCTCCTACCATTTGCTCCCCAACTTGCCTCTGTGGACATCTATATGCTACATGGCCCTACTGGTTGCATTTAAAACATTTCACTCTTTGTCCTGGACATGTACCTGGACTAGTGGCTTCCACTGCTACTGGTGGACTCTGTTGGGGCAGTCTGGGCTGCCCACCATCGGTTCCCTTAGACCCATGAGTAGCACTGGGTGTCCCTTTCCTGTGCAGTGATGTCCTGATTGCTAGATATAGGTCTCTCTGTTTCCCCAACTCATCTGCAGGAGTGCATTGTCTATCAGCTAACCAGATTCTCATGTCCTTAGGCAAAGTGCTAAGGGCTTGTTCCCTCACCAAAAGGATTGTCAGCCCTCCAAAAGTGGTGACTTGGCATCCACTCACCCACCTATGAAAATAAGTGCTTAGTTCATTAATGTAGCCACACACACTTTCATCTGCCTTGCGTCTATGCTCACAAAACTTTTTCCTATAGGCTTCAGGTATTAACTTAAAACATTCCAGCAAACAGTTCTTTACAATATTATAATTTAAACAATCAGTATCAGACAGTTTAGAAATTACAGTTACAGCTTTACCATAGAGTAAGGGGGTCAGGAACCATACCCAGAGCCCTTGGTCAACATTATACTGTTTACATACCCTTTCAAACATATGAATGAAGCTATCAAAATTATCCCCCTCTGTAAATTGTGGAAGAAATTTACTGACCTTTGTTGATTCTGAAGTTTGGTTACTCCCTGCCCCATTACCTCCATGACTCTGGTGAAGATTCAGCATCTCCTTTTCATGTTGCCTCTGCCTATCCTTCTACTCAGATTCCAATCACCACAGTTTCTCTGCTGCTTCTATTTCTAAACGCTTGTCCTCCAGCTCAAGTCTCTTTAACTCCAGACGGATTTCTAAGTCCTCTGTGGAAAGGCTGAGCTGTCCATTTTCTGAGAGTTGTACATCTTCATGGCCAGTCTGACTGCCCTCTTGGTTGGTATTCTTTTATGCAGCTATGACTAAAGCTGCAATAATGTCTGCTTTAGTCAGGTTGGCATGCACCAGTCCTTTAGCCTGGCACATCTCAGCCAACTGGCTCCTTGTCAGCTTGCTATACTTTTCTGCTAACATGCTTGCCTGATCTCCCTGACGAAACTAACAAAAAATTTGTTATATGAACCCTGAATGTTCACTGCATGGCTGATTGAGAGTACAAACACCTTCAGTAACCACTGTACACAAGCTACAGGAATTCAATATCCACACCACTACAAGCCAATTAATATGTGATGCTGTTAACTCACCACTGTCAACCAATTAATATGTGATGTGGATATCCCATCACTGCCACCAATTAATATGTGACACCCCTGCACTGGCCCAGTAATCAAGGAGCCTCAATCCTCACCACTGGCAGCAGTGAGGGACGTATACAATGGGAGGATGACGAGTACACATACAGTAAAGTATAATTTCCCTTAAGAGCACATAGAGATCACAGTCAGTCTGGGGCTGGTTTCTCCCTCTTTCTCCTATATCTAAAAGATACTATACCCTGAATCATACTTACAGGCAAGTGCAGATGATGATGATGATGAATGGATATTTTTGCTATGTCCAAGACAAAATACAAAATGCAAACTCTCTCTCTCAGAGAGTTTCTAAATTAATATCAAGCATTACTGCTGGGTCATCTTGGATGACACTACTCTTTGTCACCTGCCTTTAGTTCACAGGCTAACAGAAACTAACATCTCTGTGTTAAAAATACATATCTTTCAGATGTTTGCTCAGAACTGGAAGTTGTAAAACAAACACTTTTACATTTTAGACCTAGTAATTACTTTTCTCCAAGACAATAGAAAAACCCCTAGCTTTAGACATTGTGTCTGTTTGACTGAAACTGAGAGATAACACAATCTTAAAACAATTTCAACTTATTTTCTTGAAGTTTTGCAAGTTAACTCTGTATGTTCCAGCTTCTACTATTAAACCATACATTTGCATAGATATATAGTTTATATACATTTCTGTTTTTTTTCCAGTAGGGTACACTGTGGACACATCCTTGAAACTCAGTACTGTACAAACCCTGTTCAACACACACTTCTGCACCAGTAGTTTAATATACACATAACATATAGTTCTCTAACATTTGTAAGACAAGCATATAAATCATGTTGATATTCACAAATGACATATTATTATTTATAACATTTCAGATAGCTGGGTTGGCAGTGTCACACCCACCCTAAAAGAAGTAAGAACAGCACTGAGGAAAATGAAGTCAGGGAAAGCAGCAGACTCAGATGAGGTCACAGCACATATGTTAAAGATTCTAGGTGAGATAGGGGAGAAATGGCTCCTTAGGGTACTCATAGTAGTGTGGAGAGAAAGGCATATACCAGATGACTGAGAATAAGCATACTTGTGCCAGTGTACAAGAACAAAGGGGGCATCCACAACTGTGGGCAGTACAGAGGCATCAAACTTCTGTCACATTGCATGAAAGTTCTGGACAGGGTGATTCATAAATGGATACTCAGCATAGCAAAATGTAAAATGGGAGATGAGAAGTTTGGATTCAGATTAGGATGTAGCTCAACTGACCCAATGTTTGCAGTAAGACTGTTAGTTGAGAAGAAGCTAGAGATAAGGAAATAGTCCAACTGGGCATTCATTGACTTGGAGAATGTATATGACAAGGTCCCTAGAAATCTGATTTTGGCAGTACTATGGTGGTTTGAAATCCCAGAAACATTGGCAGAATTAGTGCAAGCTATGTGGAAGGACCAAGTGACTCAAGTACGAACACTGTTCGGTATCACAGAGGGGTTCCCACTGAGAGTGGGCGTGCACCAGGGTTCGGCTGTGAGTCTATTGCTTTTCATACTGGTGATGGACTACATTAGCAAACAGATCAGAGAGGACAAATCTACAAAGTTGCTGTATGCAGATGATGAGGCATTATAGGCAGACTGAGAAAGAACTTCAGGAAAGGATAGGGGAATAGAATCCAAAACTGAAGGCACATGGGATGAAGCTAAGCACAGCTAAGACAGTGGTAATGGCAGCAAATTGGGGGAACCAGAATAAGCTGAGAATTGAGATAGAAGGGAAGATTGTGGAATGGGTTAATAGCTTCAAGTATCTGGGAGGGGTGGTTGAGGAGAAGGGAATTCTAAATGAAGAGGTCAAAGCAAGAATCAGAGGGGCTGCAGCCAACTGGGATAGAGTCTCAGGTGTACTGAATGAAAGAAGAATGCCAAAGAAGCTGAAAAGTAAGGTGTACAAGACAGTGGTGCAACCAGTACTACTGTATGGTACAGAAACCTGGACAGTAAAGGCAGAGCAGATGAGGAAACTAGAGGTGATGGAAATGAAGTGCCTGAGAAGGGTGGTAGGATGCACACTGTGGGACAGATGAAGAAATGAAGACATAACAGCAGAAGAAAAGTAGCTCCAATTGCAGAAAAGATCAAAGAGAACAGATTATGGTGGTTCAGACTCATGAAGAAAAGCAGAGGGCAATCTGGTGAATATGATTTGGGACAGACTGGAAGAAGGTAACAGGAAACGAGGATGTCCAACAAAGAGATGGATGGATTGTGTGACAGAAGATCTGTGACAGTCAGGCAGGAGTGTTGAAGAAGGTAGGAATGTGATAGTGAATCAAGAGTGATGGCGACAGTTAACATGGTACCCCAACCCCATGTAGAAAAATGGGAAAAAGGGGGTTGATGATCATGACGATGATGTTGAAATGTGTAATGCATTTGCTAACAGCTTGGAAGAGCCGACTAGATGCAAGTGTCCATTTTCAGGGGCAACCCAGAAGCACTGTCTGATGAAGTGACTCTAAAAAGAAGGCTGAGGGAATCAAACTTGCACTACTTGAGCAGTTCTTTAATATCTCATAGTCTTACTCAGCTGCATTAAATACTTACAAATAGATAAAACAAAATAATATTTAAAATGTTGTGACAAAGCACAGCTCATTTCGCACCCATTTGTCTGCAAAAAACAAATAAATTAAAATACATTCATATTTAAAATATTAACATTAAATTTGTACACATCATGCTGTCAAGTTTGTTCACAGCTAAATAATAAACACAGTGACAGCGGTCGCCAAAACAAGGAAACCAAGGATCATACTGGTGAGTGACTGCTGGGTTTAACATTCAAACCATCCTGCAGTCCTATCCTTATTTTATTTGCTTTAATCAAAAGGAAAAAGGAACACCACTTAAATACTCCCTGTCTCAAACCTGAACCCACCCCCAAGAAAGGCTCGCAACATGAACGGACTGTTGAGTTTAACATTCAAAGCATCCTGCAGTCCTATCTTTATATTAGTTGCTTTAATCAAAAGGAAAAAGGAACACCACTTAAATACTCCCTGTCTCAAACCTCAACCCATCCCCAAGAAAGGCTCGCAACGTGAACAGAATGCTGAGTTTAACATTCAAAGCATCCTGCAGTCCTATCTTTATTTTAGTTGCTTCAATCAAAAGGAAAAAGGTTAATATTGTTTTCATAATATCTTAAAATAGGCCAGCAATTAGCATTGTAATGTTTCCACTCTGGAGCTCGCAGCATTAGCATTACTGGATTTAGGATGCCCTGTACAACTCCCCAATCTGGAGCTAATACAGGGACTAATAAGTGTATTGTCTAAAGGAAAACAGGGACTCTGAAATCAGCCTACTTACTTTTGTATTTCCTGCTCTCCCTTGAATAGTGCTCACAGATTGTTTCTGCAGTCTCATGGTATCTGGTTGGGACCACAAGGCTATTCTTACATAAGTATCTCAAGTACGGAAGTGAGGTTATTTAAATCCATTACCTTGCGCCATTTTTTGTAAAGTCCCTAGTTACTAGTACTTGTGATACCCGTTTTTGCAGTGGTAAGACCTTTTATTAACAAATCTACAAAACTGATTGAATTATACAATTGTCTTCTAGTTTAAAATGTTTTAAGCGTAGTGTTTGACTGATTTCTTACAGTTTGTTTCTTTTAAACTAATGTACAGTTGTATGGCAAATTGCCTCTATGTCTGCATACTACTCTAATTGTAGTGCCAGATATCTTCCTGCAACAGTGTATGTTTACTTAAAAGGTTAAGCTACAAAGCTTAACGGCTACTTTACTTGTGACTATAAGGAAGCAGAGTATAAATCCTGTTTTTTCTCTATCTGCATGTCTGTGTAAGTATAACAGGGATATGTTTAGCATGTGGCCTCAGTGTTAGCATGGTGTATGAACTAAAGCGACATAATGGCTTGATGTTTTAGCATTGAATAGTAGGAAATAAGGAGAGAAAAGGAGCTTAGTTTCTTAGAAATGAAGGCTTAATTAACTTAAGGGATATTAAAGCTTATTAGGAATGTTACAGTGTTTTTTGGTGACACAGAGAAGCATAAATGTATTTTCAGTCTAAATGATTTTCAATCTAAATGATATTCTCTGCAATGTTATGGATGTTTAACTATGTTACACTGTTTGTCTCTGCATTGTATATTCTTTTTTTCTCTCCTTACTGCCCTGCCATATATGTCTGCACCTAGTACTAGCCTATCTTAAACAGTATTTTATTTTTTCCTCCTCTCTTCACTATAGGAACACCACTTAAATACTTCCTGGCTCAAACCTCAACCCACCCCCAAGAAAGGTTTGCAATGGAAATGGACAGCTGTGTTTAACATTCAAAGCATCCTGCAGCCCTATCTTTATTTTAGTTGCTTTAATCAAAAGGAAAAGGTTTAATATTGGTTTCATAATATCTTAAAATAAGCCAGCAATTAGCAGTGTAGCTCGGGAGCTCGCAGCACTAGCATTACCGGATTTAGGATCCCCCATACAAGTCCCCAATCTGGAGCTAATATAGGGACTAATAAGTCTATTGTCTAAAGGAAAACAGGGACTCTGAAATCAGCCTACTTACTTTTGTATTTCCTGCTCTCCCTTGAATAGTGCTCACAGATTGTTTCTGCAGTCTTATGGTATTTGGTTAAGCCCCGCTCCGTTCGCCTCGCTCCACTCGGCTCACTGTGCTCCCCTACCCTGCCCCCATTTCCCACCTGCCCCACTACACTTACACTTATCCCAACCCTGTATCACCTGATCAATCTTTACTCCAATCAGCCACTGACCTATATCTAGCCAAATCACACCTACTAATTACATTCAACATACACAATTAACCCACAGAATAGTTCACTGTTATATAACCATACCTCTCCCACCCTTTAATTCACACCACTACTTATACCCAAACAACACTTCAACACAATATGCATATCATACTAACATCTCTCTTCTTAACCCTGACAACCCTAACCTATATTACCTCCATACAAATAACACACCACTAGTACAAACCACTTACCATACAACACATACCTCCACACCTTTAGCAACTAACATAAACTTTCCTATTGCATCCACATTATTTAACAACAACTTAATACTACACCTATACATAAGGAACACTCCACAATTGTACACTAGAAAATAACATTTAAATACCACATAGAAATAGTATACTTAATCAAACTCGCACTACTCAAGAAAAGCCTCCTAATCTCAAGAGACATCCACCCAAATCCAAGGCCATGCAACATCACCTCCCCTTCTAAGCACACATCAGATCTACTTATCATTAACCTCAACTCCAGGAGTATATCTAACAAACTTCTCCACTTACATACATTCATATGATAATATTATGAATAGTCAAAATGAGTAACACAAAAACATTGACCAATATAAGTCTACCATTCATTATACTGACAACAAACAAGCCTGACACACAGTACATTGGAAAAGAAAAAGTGTTTTCTTTTCCATTGTACTACCCATAATCTACCACACACTCAACTCAAAATTTTCTGAAAGGTAATGGTGATAAAGGTATGGAAAGGGCTTTTTAATGTAAGCTGCGTGTTAGGATTTGGGACAGATGCAGGTTTATGGTTAGCATGCATTGTTAATATGAGTTAGAGGAGAGATGAAGAACTATTACTAAATGACTCTCAATGGCAATCCCCTTACCAAACATTTATGAGGTGATAAATTCAGTTATTTTCTTGCTCATATCATCTTAATATGTTTGAAAGTCAAGCTTGCAGTCTATTGATCCTGTAAACTTTTTTAACTGATATTATCCTTTGCCTGCATTTCTTTTTTTCCTACAAAATGATCTAGTGGTCCTTTAAATGGAGACATGACTTTTTTAATCTGGAGGCAGTGGCTTGCTCCATAACATATGAACACACTGTGTCACATTGTTCAAGCAATTAAATATTAACTGTTGTACAATGAAATGGATTAAAAAATAGTTACTAACTGAATACAGGGATTTAGAGCTGGGGTATATTAGCAGATGCAATGCATGTGACTGCTAGAGTCCCACACGTAGAACTGTTTCAGAAGTTTTGCTAGATCAAAATATGTTGTGCCAGATCTTCATCTACAGCAGCAGCAATTTGTTCAAGTAGTGCTACCATGTTTGCAAAGCAGACCTTCTCTTTATGAATGCATAATGATCTTGAGTTAGGAGCATTTCATTTCTTTAGGTCCATGATATGAGCTAGAAGTTTGGTGAGAGCCTAATATGCTACACTGTACACCTGCCTGAGATACAGATTCACTGAACAAGGTCTCAGCAGTGACATCACCTTTGCTTTGAATTAAATCAATAACAGATTTGATTACATAGAGGAAGAAGTACCCTCTAGAAGCTGGAATACCCTTCTTTAGACACTATACCTTAGCTATTAAATATTTAGTCTATTGAATTGCTAGGCTGAATACCTTCCAAGAAAATCAAATCCTTAAGATTGAAAATTATTTGAAATCTTAGTTAATCAAAGTTATTGTAAGTATATTCAATGGACATATTTCATTGTAGATATTTGCTTAATGTTTACTGTAGCACATTGCGTAGTTGTATATTGTGCTTAATCTCTAAATTTTGAGTTTCCTTGTGTTAATTTGTTAATTTGTAGTCTGCATATCTGCGTGTCAGGGCTGTAACTGCAACATGCCCACCAGCAGACCTGGCTGTGCAAAATCAAAAAATAAAGCATGTTTTGGGCACAATCCCCTTTAAGGGGGATGGTAGTGAAGGTGAGGTCTTTGCCACATGAACATGCTCATTATTTTAGTCATTATTTAATTTGATTTCTTGCACTTTGACTTTGACACTTTGAAGATGCTAAGGATGAAGCTACCAGGTAACAGGAAAAGAGGAAGGCCTAAGATAAGGTTTATGAATATGGTGAGAGAGAAAATGTGGGTGGTTGTTGTGACACAGCAAGATGCAGAGGACAGGAAGAAATGGAAACAGATGATCCGCTGTGGCGATCCCTAACGGGAACAGCCGAAAGATGATGATGATGATGACTGAACTGAGGATCCTGAAGCTGTCCATGATTACCCTTTCCATTTCTTTATAAACTATACATTTTAAACCTCATGGGTTAGTAATTATTAGCATCTGAATTAATCCCTGTCAGTAACAAAATCTAGCATAGCTTGTCATCACATGTTTGATATGTGCATATCTTTCATTAATCTGTTGAAAAGTATTATAAATGTCTAACAATGACATTTTTGTTTTTTTGTAGAAAACCCTGGAATATTAGTCAGTTCTCTCAGAGCTAGCAATATCTTTCAGCTTTTCCTGGTTAGGGGTTGCCACAGCAGGTCACTGGTCCGCTATTGATTGGCAGTGGAGTTTTTAAAGTGTCGAGTTGCCAGCCCGGCACCCAGCCTTCACAGAAGGCACACATGACACACACACTCATGCACCTACCTGCACATCTTTAAAGTTCACTCGACCACAGGGAGAACATGCAGACTCTGCACAGAAGGGGGTCCAGTTGAGAATTGAACCAAAGGACCTCTTGCTGTAAGGCGACAACGCTAACTACTGCACCACACAGCCTCTGCTGCACCACCACACCTTCTTAGAGCTAATTTTGATTTTTATACTAGTCAGTTTATACAATATCTTCTCTAATAAGTAGTGCTCTTGTCCCCAGTGAAACTCTACTTGTCTCACTTTTTTGCTGTTTTAAAGTTATTCCTAAATCAGCTATCTTTTGCCAGTAAATTCTAGTCATGATTTTTACAGTCTTTGTCTTTTGCAACTTAGTTCATTTCTTAGTTTGCTTTTGATATCTTAGTAACTCAGAGTTGCTTTCAATAACCTAATATTAGTATATGCAGATGTTTTTCGTATGTGCTGGTATTTTCTTTTTTGTTGTAAAGTTTGTTGCTTGCATAGTTCTACCAAACAGGTTGTTTTTTGAAGTTCACAATTTATTTCCATCTTGCTTGAACAGATCTAGCTATGCATTCATTTGTTACATGATCACGTTCATTCACAATCTCAGTCATTGTTGTGCCTGGATTAATCTATCTCAGTTGTATTGCCTAGTTTATCACTAATGTCAGCATAATTATCAATTTAGAAATCGCAGGATTTAAATCTATTAGTGATTCTGACTTTTTAGTGAAAAACCAAATGTTTCCCTGATCTCCATAAGGGAACTCAACCTATGCTTATGTACCCCTGAGCATTAACCCTCCCTACCCCCAAGATTGGCATGCTCAACATCCCCCATGCATCAAGTGCCTGGACCACTACTTGAGCTTGGGTCACCTGAGCCATAATCAGGACTATGATTATGCCACTTGCCCAGTCATGACAGTAGTTTGACTATTCAGTGTTTGGATTAAGTACCCCGGTAATACTTTTTTATTGGCTAAGTCTATAACTTGCAGTTTACATAGAAACTCTTCATGTTCAGTAACAATAGACGGACAATTCAGTATCTGGATAACTGAAAACTCGCTGTGACATTATTTCAAGAACTAAATTTATGTCTTGCAATTTACTTAGGAACTCATCATGCTCAATGAAAATCATATAAGGAGTGTGGAAGTAGCTGATAAAATTGGTATCTTCTTCCATGATAATAACAGAAGCACTAGTAAAATCTCTCCCTTTTAGAGAAAGCTCTAGCCTTGATATGAGGTGATCTTTTCAAAGTTAAAGAATCTACCTCCCTCAGCAGTGTCTGCAACAGGGAGAGACAATACACCCTATAATTTGCAGTATGCGAAATAAGTCCATTATGTTTTATTTGTAACATTGCTGTTTTCAGTATTGTCTTGTCATAGGAATGCTTCAAGACTGACTGTTTTATTATTTAGATTTCTAGCATGTGTGAGTGATGTGGTCACCTCATTTATTTCCAGTTATCAAGCGCGGTAGTGGTGCTGCGGTTGCGCTGTCACCTCACAGCAAGACGTTGTCCCGTTCGATTCTCAGCTAGAGTGTCTTCTGTGTGGAGGCATGCGTGAATGGGCGTGCCTTCGTTAAAGGTTGTGCATCAGGGCTGGTAACTCGGCACGTAAAAATCAACTACCAAACATTAGCGGACCGGAGTTCCGCTGTGGCGACCCCTAACCGGGATAAGCCGAAAGACACAACAACAACAACATCATAGATTTATAAACATTTGGATTCTTGCTAGACTGATTCAAAAGTGAAGTAGAAAATATTGTCCTCCATATATGAATTTTTATGTGCGGGAAGATGCAGTGACAGAGTAGAACTACATGGATTTGCCGTTCTGTGTGGTTTTTAATACAGTAGATAAGATGAATGTCTTTTTCACTCACTAACCTTTTTATTCATCAGACTCCATATTAGAATATTACCTGCATCAAGTACATTGTTAAATATTTTCTACAAATAAGATATGATTCATAAAAGGAAGCTATGTAATAGGTATGCCAGTGTTTTCAGATTTGTAAAACTACTTCTTTGTACTGGAGTTGAATTCTTCCACTAGCTACACACTGTACCTGTTTGGACTAGCCATTTTTTTCTGCTTTGACAGATTTTAATGTCATTGAACAGTTTTTTCTTCTCCATCTTACTTCAACCTTGAATATTTTAACCTGTATTTATCTCCCTTTGTATGCTGTTTAGTGCAGCTACACACAGTTTTAGCTGTCTGTCGAATTGTTTATTTCCTGCATAGGTTATGGGACAGCATGTGTATCATCAGAACTGTCAGCAGCAACTCACATGACATATGACACTACTCCAGCTATCTCTATTGAGCCATTATATACTTTTTTCTTGGAATGGCTTTATCCTTCATTTGAGAAAAATAGTTTATGCAATTTTGACTTATATATTTTATATATATATATATATATATATATATATATATATATATATATATATATATATGTGTGTGTGTGTGTGTGTGTGTGTGAGTGTGTATGTATGGGTATCATTAATGTTACTGATCTGATTCCACTGGGAATGAAACTTACTTCCATAGTAAATCCTGCTGACAATAAGATGTCTTGATATACTATATGATCTGCATCAGCTTTCTGCCGAATGTTGCAAAATTGATAATAGCTTCTCACTAATATTTAGATCATAGCACCTTATAAACTGTGTGAATATAAAACAAAATGCTGATGGGAACTTTGGGAATTATCACAATGGGCTGGATGTCACAAGAAAAACATCATATTTACAGCAAATCCATTCAACAACTTCAAAACCTGAACAAGAAAATTGGATCCTCCCATTTTGTCATGATTTTCTCCAATAAATAACATCAATGGCAGTGCAATGCTTGACTTCAAGTCAGAATTTAATCATTCCTTTAAAATCAACAACTGCCTTAAATTTTAGTAGTAGATACATCTGGGTTGGCTGAAAAGACCTAATGCACTATATTCAATAAGTTATTGTCTAAGGCATTATTATGAGATTAAAAAAGCTTTCAGAGTTAAGGTGAAATGCATCAAAGGGGTTACTACCATTGGACTGTTTTCTGTGACACTCTAAGTCAAACAGAAGATTTCAAGAGCTATTTCACATGTATACAATATATCTATAGTAGCATATTCTGCACAAAACTACATGCATTTCACAATGCCATGAAATCCCGATTAACAGGAGGCAGTGGAGAACATAAGTGGCCTCCGCTTTAAAGAATAACAATGTACTTTCTTAATATATTACTAAATTGAAATTTCCTGTGAGAGGAAACACACACACACACACACACACACACACACACACACACACACACACACACACACACACACACACACACACACACACACACACTCATTTCAAATATGGCAGAACTGCAGTCTTAATTACAAAAAGTCACATTTTTTATTTAACATAAAAATGACTGATAAACAGGAATGTGGGCTTTGTATAGGTTGCACTATAAAAATGTTTGCAAAAACAGTTATATATTTTTAGAAGTGGACAGATTTTTTTTACCTTAAGTAATAAGGCTTTTCACAGACTGCATAGCAATTATGACAGGCACCTGCAAATAAGTATACCCCTTAATATCAGTCGAGCAATAGTTTATTTAAATTCATTGTCCCTTGGATTATTGGCTCAAATAGTTGTGATGTCTCATTGTAGCTGAGTGTGTCTCCAAGACTTTCTGCAGGTACCTCCTTCTGTGCCTCTAAGTGTCAAATACTGTTTGTTCATATTCACATTAATAATTCCAAAACCATGTTACATACAAGGTATCAGAATATTTTATCTTGAAATATACATGATGGCAAACACAACTGTATTAATATATGACCTCGGCCAATGAGTATTTGTTAGAACTGTAAGGTGATAACTTAATTTTTTTTAAAGGCTCAGGCCACACCCACTGGTAGTTAAAGGTACACACTCAAAGAGCTGTACTGGAGGGAATGAGTTAAAAAGTTTCACAGCTTGTCGACTGAAGGTCTCATTTTCATTGTTCACTATACTTCTGCAGTGTCGTCATTGTTTGTCTTTTTATATGTGCAATTCGAATTTCGATTTGGATTTTCTATGAAGAAAAGTAACAAAAATAAAAATATATTAGTTAATTTTAGTAAGTGCATAACAAATAATACCATTATATTAGTTTTAAGTTACTTAACAGTGGTAACCATTTCTGAAGATTATAATTAATATGATTATAAAATGTTCACTCTGCACAAAATCTGTTCTGGTTGAAAACTCATTTTTCCTGAGGTCAAATGATGGGGACATTGAGACATTTGCTCCCCTTAATTTATTAAATCTCTAAGGTTGCTGCACTCTGTAATTTGAATACAAAAAAATCCCAGTTTTGGACTTTTGAGCTTTTCATTATTTGCATTGCTAATTAAATTAATAGTTCTCATCAAACAGAATAAGCTGAACATTAGCCAGGGTAAATTAATTGCAACTTGTTGCTTAGTCCATTAGCACTAAAGTTCATATACAGTCAAAACATTTGCTTTTTTTGCTTTTGACTGTCATTGTATTCTTACAGTAAGGAAATTTAACTTTGTAAGAACATTGCTTTCTAAATAGTTGTAGCTTCAATATACTATTCATAGGTTCATAGGTTCATACTAGGCTATCTGCCTTAAGGCATTTATAAGCCTAGCCAGAGTGTGTTTGGCTTTCGCCACCCATTTCAAATTAATTTTGCTATGCCTTTTTTTGAGGTTAGTATACTGTGCCTCTGTCTAACAGTGACACAGAAGTGATAGCCGGGGTAAACCTATGATCTCCCATCCACTCATCAAGATTCCTCTTGAAGAGAGTCAATGTGGGACTCTGCCTAACCTGGACTGGGATTTTATTCCAGAGTGAAGGGAGCCTCTGGGTTATGAATCTGTCCCTCCAGCATGTCCTATTTATTTCAGTGCTGAGGTTCAAGTCTCTCGAGCGTGTTGCTCGATGGGATTTGGACTTTCTGAGGTGCAGCATGCCCATTAATTCCGGGTTGGACATGGCTTTATACGTCAGGCACAGATCGCCTCTGAGCAGGCGGTATGCCACTGAGTAGAGCTGGAGTTTCTTTAACCGGGCAGCATATGGCATCTGTTTGAGCCCTTTGATCCTCTTGGTGAGGTACTTTTGGGGTCTTGCCAGTTGCTGCAGGTGTCTGGTAAGGTACATCCCAAAAGGGGCATTGTACTCAATTATGGGCCTGATGAGGGATGAGTAAAGAGATACGATGACCTCCCCTGATCTAGATGTGAATCCCTTCATGATTAGGTGGGCTATATAAAATGTTTTTCTAACCACTTTGGCCACGTGGTTGTCAAATGAGAGATTGCTATCAACTTGGGTCCCCAGGTCCCTAATGACTTCTTCTGTACTTAATGGATTACCACCTATGTGGTAATTTGTGGGCACTTTGTTTTGCCAAAGGGGATGACTATACACTTTTTGGCGTTTAGCTTGAGGCCATGGCTCTGGCACCAGTTGTCTGTTTCTATGAGGCCCTTTTGGAGGATGCTTGTGTTGGCTGGAGAGTTGATTATGGCACCCAGTTTGCAGTCATCTGCGAACTTGGTCAGCCACAGTCCTTCCATGTTGGCCTGTACCGCCGAGAAATATATACCGAACAAGAGAGGTCCCAGGACTGAGCCTTGTGGGACGCCACTTGTAACTGGTTTGGAGTCTGACATGGCTCCAGCAATTCTAACCATGTGGGTTCTGTCCTTGAGCCAGTTTGCAACCCATCTAGTGACATAGGGGTTTATATTTAAGCTGGTGAGCTTATCTATAATGCCCGAGTGGGGTATTGTATCGAAGGCTTTTGCGAGGTCCAGGTAGGCTGTGTGGACCACCTTCCCCTCGTCAATGGCTTTGGTGACTGTTTCAAAGAAATCAACCAGGTTTAAGAGGCAGGATCTGCCCTTAACAAAGCCAAACTGGGTAGGATCCAGTGTCTGTAGGTCCCCAATATCTTTATTTATGAGGTCCATGATGATCCTTTCCATAGCTTTGCAGACCAAGCTAGTCAGGCTTATGGGGCGATAGTTTCCAGGATCCGTTGAGGCACCACCTTTGTGGAGAGGGACCACTGTTGCTGTACGCCACTCTTTGGGTACATATCCTGTAGTAAGGCTAAGATTGAACAGTAGTTTTATGTTTGGGTTTAGCTCTTCTTGGAGTTCATGTGGGACGCAGCCCGGGACACCATCTGGTCCCATTGATGCTGTGTTTTTTGCTTTGGAGAGGCGGCTCTTACCTGAGCATCTGAGATGTCAATGGGGCAGCACTCTGTTGGGATAGATATTTGCCCTTTTGGTGGGGAGAGGGGGGAGAAGTTTGCACTGAACCTGTCAGCTAGGATGTTGGCAATGTCTGTGGGCTCGGTGTATTTTTTGTCATTTTGGACTAATTCTGAGCATATCTGGGAATTCCCACCCAGGTTCCTAACATAACTAAAGAAAGCCTTGTGATTATCCTTAGTGTCCTGTGCAATTTTTCTCTCGAAGCTGGCCTTAGACGATTTTATGAGTGCCCGTAGTTTTTTGCTAATACTGATCAGAGATGCCTTCCCTTTTTGGGATTTTGCTCTATCATGTAGTAGCTTCCTCCTTCTATTGTATAGTTTGTTTATGGCTGGGGTCCACCAGACAGGACGTCTGCCTTTGGAGGATTGGGTCTTGGTTTTATTTGGGATTGCATGATCCATGCATTCCTGAAGGTGTTCATAGAATGCGTTTATAAAGGATTCTGCGGTCTGGGCCATATTTTCCACAGGCCCGGGGGCTTTGAAGGATTTCACCTCGGTTTTGAGGCATGTGAAATTTGCTTTAGAGAAGTTTTTCACTGTGGTTTTCTGGGCAGGGGTGGGGTCGGGATGTGAATATCCAGTGGGATTAGTTTATGGTCTGATCTTACCAGTGAGGGATACACTTCTGGTCTGGAGCATAGTTTCCCCATGTTGGTGATGATCAGGTCCAGTATGTTTTCCCCTCTTGTGGGAGTGGTAACAAGTTGTTCCATAGCATTTGAGTTTATAAATTCTAGGAACCTTTGGGCTAGGGTGTTGGAGCTAGAGTAATGCTCCCAGTCTATGTTTGGGTAGTTGAAGTTGCCCAATATAATGGTGTTTGGAGAGACCTTCATATTTTCCAGTATTCTCAGGAAGGCCAAGTGGGGTTCCTGTGTTTGGGAGGGTGGTCTGTAGCAGGCTATAAACTGGAAGGCAGTTTTACCCACAGTTAGTTGAACATGGATAGTCTCTGATGCTTCGTGCTGTGCCACCAACCTGGAGGTGTGGGTATCTTTGATGAATATTGATACTCCCCCTCCTTTTGTGGTTCGGTCCAAGTTTTGGGGCCGAAAAGCATGGTATGAGGTATAACCTGGTAGTGCTGGGGTGCTCTCGGGAGCCTTGAACCAGGTTTCTGTTACTGCAAAGATATCGATGTTCTCCATGCTAAGGAGAGTTTCGAGTGTGTGCATCTTGAGGTTTAGACTTCTGGCGTTGAGTAGCATTACTCTTAGTTTCTTATCCCTTGTGATACCTATGGAGGTGGGTTTGTCTTTTGAGCCATGCCTAAAAAAGGCACTATGGGGGTAGCAAGAGCCTTTGCCAATATCCGAAAGCCCAGGGGTGACAGGTGCAAGCCGTCCCTAGCGAAGCATCGTGGCTTGTCGAGCATGTCATCCCAGGCTGACAGGCATTGGATCCCCTTTGAATGACACCAACCTCACAGGTCCGCATAGTGTTCAACTCATTCAAACACAATGTTACTTTTTAATGTTCATTAAAATGTTGAGCTTTTGGGTCAGGGCAATACAGTAACTCTCAAGAGGGTATAGAAATAAGATGACAGACTGCAGGGTCAAACATGTTTGAAGTCCATTGATTACTGGGCTTGGCCAGTGCTGAAATTGAACTAGTGTATGCTACTCCAGTCTGATACCACTTAACCAATAGACATCAAATGTGGTGCTCCAAATTCAGAAAGAAGGCATAACCCATGTGGAAATTTCATGCTGCATGGTTAAAAGACCTTGAAAAAGGTGGGTCCTGCAAATTCAGCACAGAAGGTATAACTTATAGGGAAATTTCATGTCATATGTTTAACTGACCATAAGAAAGTGCCTGAGAACTGATTAATGGGGAAAAAAGTCTTTTGGAATCAGGCCAGGCTTACACCACAGTAATTCACTTACACTGAAAGCAAGTCTTATTGTATCTGGCCCCACAGCTGGGTGCCACTGCAAAAGTAATAGGTTATGCATTTTAAAAGTGTCGCACCCCTTTAAGTGCCTCACTCTTTTATGAGTTATGAATCACTTTAAGGCTTAATTTGTATAAAAAAGACAGATGCTGCCTTCAGGGGCAGAATTCCACAGGAATATCTGATACTACTGTGGCAAAACATGCATTCCTCAGATTGATATGGTATCATTCAAAGTGAGTTCTCTATCGTACTTAAAGCTTCAGAAATAACATAAAGTTCAGAAAGTTGAAAATGAAATCAGGTTCTTAGTCCATGTCATTAAAGAGGTCACTATGTATGATGATAACACTGGTTTTCTTTCTGTCTGAAGGTCAGCACCCATACTGGAAGAGCCTTCCAGGGATGTCAAAGTATGTTATTCAGTATAAAGTAAAGGCCAGTACTAGTCTAGCTTGCAAACTAAAAACTTAAATCAACAGAACTTGTTTCAAAAACTGTCAGAATATGCTTTCTGGCAATGGAGTGAGTCATGCCAGTACGACTATGGCATTTAGCAGTCAAGGGAAATATGAATGAATGAAGATTCAAATAACTAGAACGGACAATATCAGATGCTCCTTACTACGTGCAATGGGCAGTACCTGTAAAGAATTCCCTGTAGTAGATTGTAATCACTGTTAGAGAATGGGCAAACTGTACATCAAAAACCCTGATTGGAGAACAAGTGTTCCCCAGCAGGGTATTAATGTACAAGTAATGCCTGCAGAGAAGAACGAGTCTGCTGATTCACAGCTACTTAGCAAGCCGTCATGGAGCTCGGACTGAAGAAACGGAACGTCCACCATTATTTTACACTCGCTAAGCAGCGGTTTTGCTGCTTAGTGAGTGTAAAATATTAAAAAGAAGAGAAAAAGGTAAGTGTGTGTCTGTGTGTGTGTGTGTTTATGTCTGTGTATGAGTGTATGCGTGCATGTCAGTGAGAGTGAGCGAGCTGTTATTTTACACTTGCTAAGCAGCACTTTTGCTGTTTAGTGAGTGTAAAATAGGAAAAAAAAAATGCAGCGTGAGAGTGTATGCATGTATGTAATTAAGCGAGAGAGAAAGCAAGCATGTGTGTTTGTGTGTGTTTGTGTGTGTGTGTGTGTGTGTGTGTGTGTGTGTGTGTGTGTGTGTGTGTGTGTTTCTACCTGCATGTGTGTTTGAAGGTGTGCATGAAACCAGAGAGACTGTGTGTGTCTCTGCATGTGTGTGTGTGTGTGTGTGTGTGTGTGTGTGTGTGTGTGTGTGTGTGTGTGTGTGTGTGTGTGTGAGAGAGAGAGAAGGATGGAGAGAGTCAGAGAGAAAGGGAGAGTGATGTGAGTGAGTGCATGTATGTAACCAGAGGAGACTGTGAGACAGATCGAGAGAGAGACTGAATGTGTGTATGAAAGTAGTTGGAGACTGAGAGATTGAGAAAGAGGGTGACAGATCTTGTGAGAGTGAATGTGTGTATGAATGAAAGCAGAGGAGTGTGTGTGTGTGTGTGTGTGTGTGTGTGTGTGTGTGTGTGTGTGTGTGTGAAAGCATAACAGACTGTATATGTGTGAATGGGAGAGAAAATGGGCTGTATGTAAAATTGTTGTTTTTCACTTACTTTTTTTTTTTAAGGACTGTATTTTTTTTTATAAATATGTGATGTAAAATACTTCCTCCAACACCATTAACATATACTACAGCAAGTATGAAACAGTAGGTGGAGGAACTATTTTACATTAAAAATATATATAAAAAAATTATAAAGTCCTTAAAAAAATAAATAAGCAAGTAAAACACAACAATTTTACAGCAAACCCATTGTCTAAGTGCAATAATGCCCTCCAGGGTATGTGTTAATGTATAATTAATGCCCTTCCAGGGGTGTAGAGGTTCTCCGCCTGCGGCATTGGGCCTCACAACACCCCTAGGTGGTTATTAATTACACATTAACACACACTCTGTCGTGCATTATTGCTTGCTTGATAAAGTTTACAGAAACAAAATTGCGACCAAGTTTAAAAAACTGAAGGCTTCTCTGTATACTGTACTAAATCAGTCGACCAATTAAAACCAGCAGTGTTGAGGTGGGGGGTGGAGAGCTTAATGTATGTTTATCTGGGAGATACTTGCTTAATATATAACAGACCTAAAACTTCAGTACATTGAGAATGACGTGACATTAAGAAACTATGTCTGCTTGCTCTACCTGAGAAGTTCTGAAAAACAAAACAGTAATTCATAGAAAAAATCCAGTGCTTATCATAAAACCCACATAATACTAAGTGTGAATGTTGTCTGAAGCAGAATTTAACCAGTATATGGTGTTGAGGAAATAAATGAAAGAGGATGTCATTAGGTATGCCAGGGCAAGGACAGTTGGAGAATCAAGACTTCCTAAGTCTGGGCAATGATTATCCTTACTGTATGTTTCAGAGGTACCAGTGGTTCATCTCAGATAACCAGTTAATTATTAAAGAAAATAACACATTACTTAAGAAATATAAATACACAACTTTTGTGGAGGCAACAATCTTGCATAAAAATGAGGTTGTCAAGAATACTCGTACTACATCCCTCATACCACTTACCACATACACAGAGTGTCTTATGCTGAGGCACTTAAAAGAAACCTTCCCAAATCTCAAAGACCTCCAAAGCTGCCTAACAGCAATACTGCTTTTCAGCAATCACTAAAATACACACACCAAAGAAACACCAAGCATCTCACATAAGCCTACACCCAATGGTCCCCGGTGTCAAAGGCCATAAGGTAAGCATATCCTTTACCTAACACTGTTGTCATTAGGGACTCTGTTGTATGATACCCACATGCTCCATTCATCAGGACAAGAAGAAGATCATGGCTAGTTGCCTCTCTGGAGCCAGGATCCACAATATCACACACACACACACACACACACACACACACACACACACACACACACACACACACACACGCACACACACACACACACACACCACACACTTTCTCTCAAGTCACTGCACCTTGGGTACCAATATGATTCTATCATAGTCCATGTCAGTATAAATGACCTGAGACATACCTCACTGGACTATATGAAAAGAGACATAATGGATCTCTCAGAATATATGTCACAGAGAGGTATGAGCCTTACATTAAGCAACATTCTACCTTCACCAAGGATCATGCCATAGTATGAACATGAAGTGTTTGAGTTTAATAATTGTCTTAGTTTGCGATGTCACTCTATAGGGATCCAGTATTTGTTAGCATGGAGGACATGGTCCCCTCTAGGTCTTTGGATATTGGCTAAAACATTATCTACCACCTTAGAGCCTTTTTTAGGCAATGTGAAAAAGACAAAATTGCCAACATAGTGAAAAAGTCTCCAAGCAACATGAAGGTGTTACAGCTCAATGATGCCAAAAAAAATAATTACTAGAAAATGGAAATCAAATTCTAAAAACTGTTTGAAGTATAGAATATTATAAAAGAGATGAAAGAACTCGAAGATGGATCTTTAGAAAAAGGAAAGGAGCAAATGACATTGAAATAAATGGAAATTTTGGGAACAATACATGCAGAATAATGTTCAGGAGGAGGAGGAGGAGGCGTGAGGATTAAGAAAAGGTAAGAATTCAGCAATTTATGATGGTGGACTGCTGATAGTTACAAAGAAAATAATGTTTATATAAATGAAAAAAAATGTTAATATATATTTTTTTCTTTTCTGTATGTTTGTCGATGTCTTAAATGACCTGGAATGATCAGAAAAAAACAATATACTGGATTTGGTACTCACCAACATGGGAGAGTGTTGCACCGCCCCCCCCTAACATGTCATGTTCTCACTAGACAGGTTGGATCACAAAGCTGTCTCCTTTGAAATAAAAATCAACTTGGAAAACTGAGTAACAGTTAAGAACTATTCTAAGGCAAACTACTTCCTATTAATTGACAGTTTGTCAAAGTTTAAGGCTCCCCATAACCCTGAGACCATGGCTACCTATGCAGAATTATTCATGGAGTCCTTATACAAACACATGAATGGCTGAATAGAGGCTGCCTTACCTACTAGAAGTATAACCAAAACAAACACTAAAAACAAACCCCACTGGTGGAAGCCTCACCTGAACAGGGTAAGACTCATGGTCAAAATCAAGAAGAACAACTAAAGACAAGTGCTGTCATATAACAAAACTAGAACCTAAGAGGTCTAATTAGGTCCAACAAGGCCAGGTAGAAGGTCAACAGAGCCTCACAGACTAAGGACAATCACAAGGCATTCTTCATCGATGTCTGGAATCTTTAAGGTGACAACAGGGTGCTGAACTGGTGGTGAATGGTACCAAATTCACCAATCAGGGTGACATAGCAAATCTGCTGGCTGATCAAATTGAGCTCTTACTTCGCCCCCACATCTCCCTCCAGCTCTTCCTGTTGAAATCTCCTTCAGCCTACTTCTCCCAACTATTAGCAGTGATTAGGTGCTGCCAACACTCACTAAAGCTAAGAACTGCACATCTGTGGGTCCTGAAAACATCCCCTGTTGCATTCTGAACAGTCTAAAACACGACCTATCAGGATCACTTGAGGAGCTCTTCAGCTACAACCATGAAACAGGCTACATTCCAAGTGAATGGAAGACTACAGCAGTCATTCTCCTGCAAAATGCTGGACCATTAAGTGACCCAGGGAACTACAGACCTATCAGTATAATGAGCCTAATATGCAAAGTCATGGAGAGAATTATCATGGAAATGATAAACAAGGACATTGGCAACCTACAGACCCTGGACCCATCCCAGTTTGGTTTTGTTAAGGGAAGATCATGCCTACTTAACCTGATAGACTTTTTTGATAGGGGTCACCAAGGCAATGGATGAGGGTCAAACAGTGCATATTGCAAATCTTGATCTAGCCAAGGCATTCAATACAGTAGACCTCTCAGGAATTGTTGACAAACTGTCTGAGCTAGGCATAAATCTGTATATAACTCACTGAATAGCTGGCTGGCTCACAGACGGGGCCCAAGAAGTCAGGATCAGTGAGACCACCTCCACCAAGTGACCGGTTACTAGCAGAGTACCCCAAACTTCTGTGCTAGATCTGCTTCTGTTTGGCATCTACATCTTGGAAGTCAAGGCTAAAGTTCAAGGCCTCTGGCTCACCAAGTCTGTGAATGACTGTAAATTGGGAGCTATGATAGAGTCCCCCCAAGATACCAACATCTTACAAGATGGTTTAACACAGACAAATGACTGGTGCCAAAGCCATGGCCTAAAACACAGTGTCAAAAAAATGCATTATACTGCCCTTTGGGAAACTGTCAACCCAAATTAATTGCATCAGTGATAAAACACCCCTAAGAGTTGACCCAGTAGTAAGAGATCTGGGAACATATGTAGGCAACAATCCAACATCTGACTAACGTATCTAAGATAGTAATAAAATCATTCTATGTCACCCAACTTATAGTTAAGGGTATTGCATCCAGGTACAAGGAAGTTTTAATACCTCTCTACTGGGCCCTTATCAGACCAGTCATTGAATACAATGCCCCCTTTGGCATGTACCTAATCAGACTCTTGCAAAGTTGGAATGCCCACAAAGCTTTCTCACCAGGGCATGAATGTCCTGTCCTACATTCATTGTTTAAAGGCTCTGTCTCTGTAGCAAGTCTCCTAAAGGCTGCTGAGAGAGGATCTTTGCCTGGTTTACAGGACTTCCTCAGACCCAGCCCTGATGGATCTGTTGCATATGTGCAAAACAAACAGCACCAAAAACACTAAACCTAGGGATCTGAACTTCACTTGTGACATAAACAGAACATGTTGGAGAGACATATATGCCCCAAAGGATCCTCATGCTATGGAATAGGCTCCCCATTCATGTAAAACAGAGGTTATCCTGACTCTTTTCAAACAAAACCTTGACAATTGGAGGGGAAGTCGTAAATTTACCCCTGGCCTGGCCACTATGTTTCTTATGGATAGAAGCATCAATAAGAAAAGTATTATCCTAACACCCCTTACAAATCCCTTAGTTACCTCCCTACTAAGAACTCCGCACCAGCCAGTTTAAGATACAGAGTGTCTTACAAATCAATACTCTAGACGGAGTCATTAGATAAAGTCACCATTCTTAAAGCATCCTTAATTTTACTTAAGCTTTCTGCCATTTTATGCAAATAATAAAATTTGTAAAATGTATTTTATACTTTTTTCCTAAATTCTAATACTGCTGTCATTTCCTAAAAATAGCAGGCTGAATTTGATAGTCAGAATGCAAAATATTTTGCCCACTGGTATTTAAACATTTATGCCCTATGTCTCTGAGTCTGTTTCTCCCCCTGCTCTTTATAATATCTTATTACTGTGATGATAACAAATGTGTTACAGCTATAAGGCCTACATATACTTTGAATATGTATGCTAATACTACCAGTTTAAGACAAATATATGGCATTGTCATTTTAAGAAGTACTATATCCCATAATACAATGAGTAATTTGGCCAATTGCTACTGTATTTAGGGTGAGTGAGCTGTTGAGACCATAATGCTGTGCTGACATTTTGTATAACATATTATAATTACTGCTTTATTCCAAATGCTGGTATATCCTGCTATTAACACTGCCTGCCAACATGACTGAGTTACCAGGGGTGTGCATCAGGACTCTTGCTTCTTCACATTCATTGTTTGTCATAGTGGATTTCTACCTGTTTATTAAAATCATGTTGATGAAATGGGCTTTTGAAGAAATTAAGATGGTCAAAAATCTGCTTCATCAAAATGTTCATCTTTATTTTCTTCCTGGAGTACACGTTTGCCAGTATAGATCTATGTTCTTTGCATCAAAAATAATTATATAATCAACTCCAAAACTGTAGC
This sequence comes from Protopterus annectens, assembly GCF_019279795.1. Classification (NCBI taxonomy): domain Eukaryota; kingdom Metazoa; phylum Chordata; order Ceratodontiformes; family Protopteridae; genus Protopterus; species Protopterus annectens. The sequence continues at coordinate 659,563,049 of NC_056735.1, forward strand.
ATCTTGTGATTAAGAGAAATTGTCTCTCCATCTCTCGTAGCAAAGTCTTTTGATGAATGCAGTTTTCAAAGAACAGACTGAGAGCCATAACTTATTGAAAAATAACCACTGGCAGCAAGGCCTAGAACTCCTTATTAACAAATACAACAGGGGTGCCTGATTTCTCCTCCTTCACAGTAGAAGTCAGAGAGTACTTGCACATAAAGTCATAATTTAAATGATTCCTGGCTCATTAGTGGCAGTCTAGTCCTGTTAAAACTAAACACTGAACAAATACGAGCTTTAATACAAAGTCTGACCATATATGCATCTGTGTATAACATGCATGCAACACTGCTGCAGCATATTTTTCCCCTGCCTTTGTAAGTTAGAGTTAGTGTACCATTTAGACAACTGGAATTTATGTACTTAGAGTGTGTGTCAGGCTGATGGCAACAGGCTTACTTCATGTCACCTTAGCTATCACCCTACTGGCAAATGCTTGAAAAATTCAAATAATTTATAACAGTTGTACAACTGAATGGTTGTTTACTGAAACATATGCATGTGTCTATATGAAAGTGCTTGCAGACTGCACATTTACCTTTGCATTCTGCTTACTTTCTGGATATTGATGTTTCATAGGTGAAAACCTGGCTAACTGCCCTGAAGGGCCTTTTAAGCCTTGCTAATAACCCAAAGTCAGAATCAAACCCCATGGGTTGTGCTTATGAGCCAAACACCTTACCCATTATGACAAACCCAAACCCACCCGCGTGTTTGACTTTTGGAAAACTGCAAAATACACACATAGTTAAAAGTCAGTTCCACACACAAAAGACAAATAAATATAAAACAGGATTATTGCACTCTGTGGTCATAGATCACAAATGGAACTGTCCCTTTAAAACCGGCTTTGCAAGCTCGCAGGCTAGTTCAGTGATTGCTTTTAATTGTTTTAATTGTTTTGATGTTTTTATTGGCTGTTACTTTATGAGTTTTAAGTATATAATAGTGCTGTGTTTTGTTTAGTTTTAGTATGGTCTGATGAAGCGGCTAGGTCTGTGAAAGCACTAACCACATAAACTTTTTATGCATGTTTGGCCGTGTTTGTCGGAACCTCTGTTTTATGCTTATTTGTCTTTTCTGTGTGGAAATGACTTTTGACTATGAGGTGTATAGTTTGTAGATTTGCTTCATTGTGTTCACACCCTGGTGGTACATGGCTGAGGGATTCAATATTGAGCTTGAGTATAATCCACCTTCCTGTGATATGCAATGGCTAGATTGCTTTAATAGACTAGTGGCTGTTGATAATAATCCACTGCTCAGTTTAAATTTATCAGAGAGTGTGAGTGTGAACCTGCTGGATGAGGTACCCTGTAATATGGATAATTGTTTACCAAATTGTGAGAACTGGAAAATAAACTTTATACGTTTAAGAGGCTGCAGTGGCAGTGATTGCATCTTGAAGCTTGTTTAGATCATCAGATTATTCCCAGAGGTTTACATATACTCTGAATGCCAATTTATGGTGAGATACATTCCAGTTTATTGAGATGGTGGCAGGTATTAAATCTTGAGCTAAGGTTTAATTATATAAGGCTACTAATTGACTTTTTTAAGCCAATTGAAGGTGAGCTATCTATGGCGGTGGAAGGACTGTATAAGAAAATCAGAGTCTCATATCCCTCTGAGCCATGTTTCTTGAGAGTTACAGATGTCTGTAATAATGTTTTGTTGTACGAGGGCAAATTGAAACATCAGAAGCAGAAGAAGTTGGAGCACGATTTTAATTACTTTAAGTCTGGCAACATTTTTGTTTGGCCACAGAAGAATTTGAACACTGGTACTGGCTCAGGTACACAAGAAACAGCTATGGCGGAAACCCCTAATATTTCAGATAGAAATGGTTTGTTGACTATAGTTGCATCTGCTAGTAATTCTGGTCAGAAGGAGGCTAGAACAGGTGCTGTTGATTTTGCTGAACCTGGAACTCAGAGTAAGGAACAAACAGCATCTAGCATCTCTCCTTTTTTACAAGTTCCACATCTCAATCTTCCAGCTCCAGTGAAAACTTTGAGTGCCCAGAGGAGTGGACACTCATTGAGCCGATGGAGGATGAAACAGAAAGCATCAGTTGACCACGAACCAGTGGTCAGACCCAGGATTTATCGAGGCCGGGAGCAAGGAGTCTAGTGTATAACATCTCCTCTTATTGTCTGACTGATTTGAAAGAATCTTTCCTGAGTAAAGGTTTATCTTTTATTCCTGCCAAACAATCTGCTTTAAATGATGTTATACTTAATGTGAGATTATTTGCTAGAAAGGTTTTGTTGGGTTGTTTGTTTCCCAATACTGAGTGTGACAGTGCTAGTTTATGTCTCATGTCTAAGAAACCTATAGCTTATTTACTCCACCATTGAATACCTCTCTGAAGCCTTTCTTAATTTATGTGAAGCTGATTTATATGATACATTGAATAATTCTTGAAGCAGGTTCTTTATCTTGTCATCCGATGAACAAAGTGCCTTGTTTGGTTAGAGAGATAACTCATATATTGATAAGACCTGCAGATAAAGGAGGTGCCATTGTGATTATGAATTGGCTTTATTATTTTATGAGCATTCAAGAGCTTGTTTCTGATGTGAAAACTTATAACAAGATCAATAAGTTTGAGGTTAATACCTATATACAGTGGGTGTAGAGTAGCTTACATGAGCTATTGAAACATGGGCTGATTTCCTATGATTTGTATGTGTTTGTCAGTAGAGGAAACCTGTTATAGTGGTCCTCTATGGGTTGCCTAAGAGCCACAAGAATCTGACTCAACCACCCATGTGACTGATCTGGCCACTGGTGGCTAACTGAACCCCTATCTATTTTTGTTGAGGGAAAATTAAGACCGGTGTTGGACAGTGCTCCAGCAGTACTGAAGGGTGCTGAACATTACTTAACTTCCTTGTCTGATTGTGTTCATAGCATGGGTGATGTTTTGAACTGTATTTTAGTCACCCTGGATGTCTATACTTTGCTCACAGTAATATCAAATGTTGATGGTGTTGATTTCATTAGGGTTTTTCTCACACACCATAGTGGATGCACCTATGAAACTACCACAATTATTTGTCATCTGCTGGAGCTCATATTAGACAATAATGTGTTTGAACTGGATGTTATCTTTTTTCTTCATAAATTAGGAGTTGCTATGAGGACTATTTTTGTACATAGCTATGCAAACATGGTGATGGCACAATGGGAGGAGGACTTTGTTTTGCTTAATAATAGTTTCTCCCCCATCTTAATTTCTATGGTAGATTTGTGGATGACATTTGCCTTTTATGGGATGGCACCATTGAAATGCTTTGTGATTTTGTGCAATACATGGAAAGTAGTTTGTCCTATTTGAGATTTACACTACACCATTCACTGGTAGCAACTGTCTTCCTTGATGTTCGTGTCTTTAAGAAAGGTGATGGCACTTTGGGAACTACCCTATATAGGAAGTCCTGTTGGAAGAATGGTCTGTTACATCATAGTAGTACACATTCTCAGCATGTTTTTTCGAATGTTGTGAAGGGGCAGGCATGTAGGATGCGGAGACTACATACTGAAGATGTTACCTAAAAGTAGGCTATGGATGATCTCTGCTGTAGGTTTGTTGAAAGAGGTTACTCTTTGGCTGAGGTTGAAAAATATGCTCATGTGACTACAGTTGATAGAGAGAATGCTGCACATACCTGTTTTTCTAGAAACAGAAGATCACATACACATTTGAGAAGTCACAGTGCGAGTACTAGAATTACTTTGACCTGTTCCAGTGATGTTTATACTGTGTGTGATGTTATAAATAAGCACTGGCCTGTACTTATTATATTAAGGTCAGGGAGGTTGTTGGTGATAAACCTAGTTATGTCTTTAGGAATAATCCCTCTATAAAAAGACTTCTCTGTTAATGGCAACTAGAGTAAACATGCATGCTCGGATAGACTGGGGACATATCCCTGTTGACCATGTAAAGCCTGTTGTTTTATTTCTGAAGAGAAAAACTTTACATCCAGTAACAGTAAGGTTTTTACACCGAGATTTTATGTTGACTGTAAGTCTTCAGATTTGGTTTATTTGGCAAAATGTAAACATTACACAAGTTTCTATGTGGGGAAAACTAACTGCCCCTTTAAGTAGCGGATTTTAGAGAACCTAGGTGGTATGACTAATGCTCTTGCACAACATGTAAATGCCTTTAGAGATTATGTTTTTCATTTCTTAGTTTTACAGTTGTTTTTGAGTGTGTTCAAGGTGGTGATGTTGTAAATCAGGTGGAACAGACGGAAGTAAAATGGATTATTGCACTCCATGCTCATAGATCACCCAGACTAAATGGAACTGCCCCTTTAAATCTGGTTTTGAAAGCTTGCAGGCTGGTTTAGTGATTGCTTTTAATTGTTTTAATTGTTTTGATGTTTTTATTGGTTGTTGCTTTATGAGTTTTAAGTATATAATAGTGCTATGCTTTGTTTAGTTTTATTATGGTCTGAAGAAGCGGCTAGGTCTGTGAAAGCACTAACCAAATAAACCTTTTTATACATGTTCAGCTGTGTTGGTTGGAACCTCTGTTTTATGCTTGTTTGAATTTTGCATCCACTTCCTTGTAACAAAGGTATGACTGAAAGTGGACTTTTGGTGTCCAGTCATCCTACCTGTAATATAAAATAAATGCCATTTTCTTGGAAATTCATAGGTTCATAGATTAGTACTAGGCTAACTGTCCCTGTGGGCCATTTTAAGCCTAGCCAATTACCCCATGTGAGAATCAAATCCTGCACCTTGTATCTTTAAGGTGAACACCTTAACCATTATGCCAGCCTCCTCTCCCTCTTCCAAAAGGGAAATAGCCCTTTTGCAGAATGGTATGGGAAACTGAACATTTTAACACCCTATTATGAGCCACCAAGGGTGAGCAGGCCCACAACTTCAAAAAGACACTGAACAAGAAATTGGGGTGAGGAGCATAAGGATTGTAATTAGAAAGCATGACTAAAGGAAGCTGAGAAATTACCTCACTGAGCATGCAGGAGTATGCAGTGCTTTTTTAACCTTTATTAAATTATTAATTAAGACACAGGGACCCATACAGTCATAGAAAATAAAACATAACACTTTTTTCATTTACATACATTATACATTACACATATATTTTTATACAACTGTCATTCAGTCCAATATTACATAAATTGCTAATTCCTGTCATGACTTAAACCTCACTCCTCCTCCTGAACATTATTCTGCATGTATTGTTCCCACAAAAATCAATTTCTTTCTATGTAATTTGTTTCTTCTTTTCCCTAAAGATCCAACTTCCATTTCTTTTATCTGCTTTAAAATATTCAGTAGTCTGAGCAATTCAGATGCTGTGCCTCAGCTCAAAGGAATAATTTCATTAATTACAGCTATTTAATCACTACATCTGTAGGGAATTTTTTAAATCTGCCAACTTCTTAGACTTTCAAAAACATATTCCCCATTACTATCATACCTCCAACATTTGCTATCTACTTGAGAAAAAAACTCTGAGGTCTGCTAGGGGTATAAAACTACCTATGCAAATATTCCCAATCAAAAATCAACTTTCTAGACTTTGTTGTACATTTGGGAGCCATGCATATGCCCTCCAATTGTTCCCTTCTAAATTGCTTTTCCAGTCTCTCTTCTCAATCTTTTCTAGAGCAGGTCTTTCACTTAGGACTCCCCTTTTCCTTTCTGTTTACCTATTACTTTGATATCAATTCCTGCTAGGGAAGGCAGTGTCTAACTTGCAGTTCAAACCTCTTCTTGTATGCAGTATTATGCAAAGCATCCAAAAACCTGTGTTGTCTAATAATCTTAGTTTAACTCTTGCCCCCAACATACCATTAATAATGGGTTCACTAGTACCACTGTATAAAGGTTACTGTATAAAAATCTGTGTGGGTCTCATTGGGAACCATTTAACATTAAACATCAATCACTGCTCAAGTCTGATCCACTTTCTAATTCTTCTTAGGCCTTACAAAGTGTGTATGTCTTTCGGCTTTTCCCGGTTAGGGGTCGCCACAGCGGAACTCCGGTCCGCTAATGATTGGCAGCAGAGTTTTACATGCTGGCTTGCCGGGCCTAACGCACAACCTTCAATGAAGGAACGCCCATTCACGCATGTCGTCACACAGTAGGCGCTTTAACTGAGAATCGAACGGGCAACATCTAACTGTGAGGCGACAACGCTACCGCAGCACCACTACCGCAGTTCAAGTACTATTTCTTTTCTTTTTGTGTGAAAAGTGCAATAAGGAAGATCTCTTGTAGGGAAGAAGAGCTTACAGTGTGGTTATTCACAGTAGTAGTAAATATTTCCAAATCTGTATTCAGTAATTTGCATAAGTCAGGTTGGCTGGTATCAAATCAGATGGTTAGCTGGACTGGACAGAGAAAAAAAAGATAAACAAATCTCAAATTTCTTAAGCGCTTTCCTAGGGAAGCAGATTCTCAGTGCTGTTTCCATATGTTTATTGAAAATGTTGTTGTTGTTGTAATGAGTAGATTATCATGTTATAAATGTTGATGGGTTACAGTTCCCATGATGGCTGTAAAATGCTTCAGGCATTTTATGAAGGAGGTCCTCGAAGTAATTTGTCCTTTGAAAGACATGGTGGGGTGAGGAGAGAATACATTAAAATGATATAAGAGTTCATGGAGTCAGTGCTCAATGACATCTTCCATTCTTGCCTGCACTACTTTTCTCTAGGAACCTATAAATCCTCATATTTTATATTACTTCTACATAGGTTTGTGTTCCAGTGTGCATGCCAGAGGGTTCTTTGTTAAAAAGGTCAGGAATGCCTGCTATATTTCTGAGGACTGCAATATCAATCCTCAAATTGAAATATTAACATTAAAGAGAGATAATACTGCATATATAAACATCAAGGCTGTAGTTTCTTGGAGTATTTCTATCCTGTGGTATGACAAGAGTTAGTATATATAGATAGTAGGGCTTTGAGGGGTGCAGTACCTCACAATGTTGTGGAAGGGAACTTCCCCCTGTAAAAATGCTTTAATTTTGTGACCAACAGACTTTGGAATTTGCTACTTTCCTGTAAGAATTGCAGTTTTATTTTTGTAGTAGCAGAGGCAACAACTGTGGTACTCAGACTTGTGATAGGGACTCCAGGTAAGGAAGTTTGGGGTTATGAACTGCTCTTTGTTTTTGACAATCCACCTTCCAGATCCAAAATCTGAGATTATCTAGCATAGATTGAGACATTGTGCTCATGGATAAAATCTTTTTTTTTTCATTTGGGAAAACTATGCTTTGTTGTGATTATGTGAGAGGCTCAGAGTAGATGTGGTGGTCATGGAGACTTGAACTCACTTTGACATAAATATCTGAAAAACTGCATCCTTGTGCACATCAAACAATATGCACATGAAACAATACAAAACATGTATATAAATAACATTATAAGAAAGGACCATAAGTAACATAAAAACTCTATAAAGAACATTATGGAAAACAACTATCTAGCATTTTGCGTCATATAGTAAAAATATATATGCATATATAGAATGCTAAAAAAAAAATCTATAAAAATCATATAAATGCTTCTCACAGTGAGGAAACTACTATTTAATAAAATAAAGCAATACCAGGAAGTCATATATCATACAGACTAGGTGTAACAATAAAGTGTCAAGTACCACTTGATATATATAAAAATTAATAAAAATAGAAATTAATGTTTATAACCCTTGCACTAAGGAAGGGTTTCGAAGATACTCTTTCATTTAAACTGGATGTTTGGAACAGGTTTTCAGATATTTATGTCAAAGTGAGTTTCATGAGTTTCTATGAGAACGTATATACATACATATTTTTTGATTTATTGCTTCACCATTTAACATGATTTTATTATAATGTGTAAATAACATATATATGAAATAGTTTGTTTTAACTGTTGATTTTATTTAGTAATTAATGTCAGAAAAAATGTTTAAGATAGTGATTTTTTTAAGATAGTGATTCCATTTGTTTTTAAATAAATGAGCCCATAGGTGATTGGTGCATTTTTGAATGAAGGTGCTATTTAAATGTAAGAATCAGTTTGTGCACTAACAGTCTGATGAAGCATTCTATTGGAATGTGAAAGCGCTTACTGAGCACTAGGAACATTCTGTTACTTATATGTATATGTTTTTTCTACAATAAACAGTCAAACGAATGACGGTCAGCTTCTTATTGTCATGGTGTGCCTCAGAGAGTTTTTCTGTAGACACTACATACATTGTTTGTCCTTTGGCTAATAGTTGGAGGTTGAAGCAGGGCTGACCATAGGCAGATTGGACAGAGTAGAGCACCTAAGGGGGGCTCTGCACTTGCCAGAACTGTAGCTAAGAAAGGATTTCCCTTTGAAGATTAGAAAAAAAAACATTCCCACCAACATCTCCCAACCCAAATGATTAGCAATGAGAGAGAGTTCCTGGAGTCATGCAGAAGCTGGAACAGTGTAGTCTTTTGATAGCTCTTCCAGATGCAACAGTTACGTACTGATGAAGTTTTTAACTTTGAAACATGATTATATAAACAGCTGTGAATTTGGAATAAAGAATGTTTCAATGAGTACACTGTGAAGTTTTTTCTCTTCCATGCTGGATAAGAGATGGGTTGCCTCCTCAAGCTTCCTTGCACAAAGTTTTTCTGCCTGACCTTGCATTTTCATGGTGTTCCTTTTCATAATTCTGCCACAGCACAGAAGCTGGTAGTGGCCAGTAAGAGAGACTCAGTGAAAGCAAGGAGGAAGTTGGTAAGTGGCATAAATGCCAATGTTTCAGGAAGCCATAGTTATAGCTAAGTTGTTTTGCTGGCAGTTTTAAAGTTGTGTGTGTGTGTGTGTGTGTGTGTGTGTGTGTGTGTGTCCCTATGTAAGTCCAGCCATTAGAGTTTCATATTTGTAATACAAGTCTAGTCAGGAGTTTTCCCTTTAATCATAAGACTTTTTATCTATATCATTTTTCTTGCTTTTATCATTAATTTTTCTTTCTTTTTTCCTTTTATCATGTCTTTTTTCTTTTTTGGTCTATTTCGTAGCCAGGTAAAAAAAAAACACTTTTTAGCAGCACTGTCTAGTTAACTGACTTTCTGGTAAAAATAATCAAACCCCGCACCTTTGATTACAGGAAGCAGCTTATTAACAGCGTAGAACCTTAATCCTCTGCACTACGTGTCAGAAGTTTATTGATATCGTAATTCTCTAATGAATCATTGAGGTTTACTGTTAGTCAACGATGTCAGTGCTTAAAGTTTCATAGTTCTTGTTGCCCAACAAATGCATGTTGATTCAATATCTGGATTTTGTTAAGTTTTATAGTGAATTAGAGTTAGCTGACACTTAAGGGTCTGTGCTGTGAATGAGCTGTTTTCTATAGTACAAAAGTACAGGATTTGAATCCTTCCACCTCCATTTACTCTTGTGCGACTTTGAGCTAGCTACTTAACCAGACAATGGTCCTGTGTTGCCTTGAACAAGGATCTCTTTGCCTATTGGGTTTAATTGGTTAACTAATTTCTAAAGTAAAGCACTTCTATCACTGGAAGATCTTGATTTATGTGCAGCCACAGAAACCTGACAATGTACCCCGGCCTTGTAAGGCTACAATGCCTTTCACACCTTCAGACCACACAATGAATGCATGAGAACCAAAGGAGATGATGTTTCTATCTATATTAGAGATACATTCACCTCCTGTCTAGTTAGACTGGACAACTCCATGGAGTTACTTCAAGTTCAGGTTATGGTGGGTAAGACCCCCCCATTCAAGTCATGGTCAGTTATAGATCTTCCTTCATGGGTCATGACATGTGTGAAGCCTACTTGACCAAACCGGAGACAATCTAATTATTATCAAACAATCAGGTTATGGGGGATTTCAATTATCCCATCATCAATTGGGGAATCTATGCTAGCCCGAACCTGGTATAGCAAAAGTTCCTTGACTTTGTTAACTCAAATGCCCTAGAAGAAATTGTTCATACCCCAACAAGAGGAACATACAAGATCTGGTCCTGACTAACGTCAGATGGATGCACTTCTGCAAATGTCAGACCCTCATTAGTTAAAACTGATCACAAATCAGTCACCTTTGAGCCGGCGCTAACACCAGAACTCACAAAGGGTGAAATCAGACTAAAAAACTTCACCAAGGCAAACTGTACCCTTCTAGGTTAAGGTATAAGTGCATTCTGAGCCCCACCACCAGCTGGAAGTGGTAACTACACTGAAGCTTACACTAAAGCCCTGTAGAATCACTTGCATAAGTGTATAAATTCTGCTGTACCAGAAAGAATCAAACCCAGAGCACCAAGTAAAAACACATCATCATGGTGGACATTCAGCATCAACAAACTTTGCAATAAATGCAAAAAGTTGCTGTCCTTGAAAACAAAGGCAAGACTCCAACAATGGAAAAGCACCCTCCTCAGCCTCAACAGGCAAATAAGACAACTTGTCAAATCCTCTAAGGGCCTTTTTGAGAAAAACTTAGCAAGCACAGCCAAAGATAACCATAAGGCCTTTTACAGCTATGTACGTAGCCTAAAAGATAGGATCCAAGCATGTGTAGAACTATTGACCAATGATATCACATACACTGACCCCACAGAAATAGCAAACCTGCTAGTGGATAGGTTTGGTGAAAATTTCACCACCATCCCCTCCAAATCTATCACAAACCTTACCCCAACCCCCCCCATCCTACATATCGAAGAACAGGTAATCAAAGTCTTGCCCAAGGCAAAAAACACAGCTTCTATGGGACCAGACAGCATCCCAGGCTGTCTTCTAAACAGGTTGACACATGAACTAGCATCACCATTAAGTACCCTTTTCAATCATAGTCTAACAACAGGCTTTGTTCCTGTGGAATGGAGAACAGCAACAGTTATTCCCCTCCACAAAGGTGACCTAGCAAAAGACCTGGTATCACACACACTGACCCCACAGTGGGAATTACAGACCCATAAGCCTGACCAGCCTCATCTTAAGGCTATGGAATGAATTATTATGGACCTCATAAATAAAGACATAGGTGACTTCCAAACCCTGGATCCTACCCAACTGGGCTTTGTCAAGGGCAGATCCTGCCTGTTAAATCTTGTGGATTTTTTCAAAAATGTGACTAGGGCCATTGATGAGGGCAAATCTGTGCAGACAGCATGCTTTGACTTTCCAAAGGCTTTTGACACAATCTCACATTTAGGCATTATCGATAAACTTAGCAAACTGAATGTAAATCCCTTCATTGTAAGATGTGTTGCTAACTGGCTCACAAACCAAACACACACTATCAAAGTGGGTGACTCTACATCAACTAGCAGACCTGTTACCAGTGGGGTGCCACAGAGGTCAGTGGGGCCCCTGCTGTTTGGTATATACTTCTCAGACGTTCGGGTCAAAACTAAGGGGTTGTGGCTGACCAAATTTGCAGATGACTGCAAATTGGATGCAATTAATGAATCCCCAAATTATGTCAGTATACTCCAGGATGATCTTATGCAGATCAACAACTGGTGTCTTAGTTATGGTCTCAAACTGAATGCAAAGAAATGCATCATCATTCCCTTTGGCCCAAACAATATCCCTTCACACTACCAAACCAACAACAATACCTTAAGTACTCATGAAGTGGTAAGGGACTTGGGTTCACAAGTTGACCGTACCCTTAACTTTGACCACCATGTGTCTACTGTAGTAAGGAGGCTTTCTAAGTAGCAGACTTGATTACTAAAGGCATCATCTCGAGAATAAAAGAGGTTATAACCCCACTGTACTCAGCACTAATCTGGCCCATAATCGAGTTTAATGCCCCATTCAGCATGTACCATACAAAGCACCTGCAGCAATTGGAGAGACCTCAGAGGTTTCCAACAAAGAAGATCAAGGGACTCTAGCACATGCTGTACACAGACTATCTAAAATCCATGTCACATTACTTTGTATCATATAGACTTCTTAGGGGAGACTTATTACTGGCTTACAGAGCAATCTCAGACCAAAACCTAATGAACTTGCTGCATATCCATAAATCAAATGGGACTAGGGACACCCATTCCAGGGTCTTAAATATGGCCTACAAATTAAATAGGACATACTGTAGGGATAGACTTATCTCCCAGTGACTGCTATGTTGGAATAGGCTACCTATTCAAGTGAAACAGAGCACCTCTATGAAACTGTTCAAAAGGAACCTGGACGAGTGGATGGGGTGCTGTAAATTCTTGTGGGGAATAGGACCCACAACCCTCCTAGACATGGGCAGTCATTACTAAATGCAATCTTGGGTACTGACTAGCATTTCTATGACATTACATTGGGATGAAATGGCTAGGCTTGAAATAACCTCCAGTTCAATAGCCATCAAAATCCTATGATCCTACGATCCTATGAATAATATTTAAAATCTGGGTCTATATTGAAACATCAAATGCTGTAAACAGTGAACGATGTTTCATCGACACATTTTCAGCAAAAGCTGAAAATGTCGAAACCACAGAACAGCGATTTCTTTCCTAGGGAAAGAAATCGCTGTTCCAACCCCCCCAAAAACACATTAAACACTTCCAAACACATACATACATACCCTAACCCTAATTGTACCCCCCCAAAAAAACAGTGAACAACTAAATACACATATGCACGTAACCCAACCATACATCTAATGGAAAAAAAAACAGTAAATATTTTAAAACATATGCACTTACCTTAACCCGCACCCTAAACCTAAGGTCAGTAACTCTCGCACAATTACATAAATAGTTCCAAACACACACACACTTACCTTAACCCTAATTCTACCCCCCAAAACAAAAGTAAACAGCTGAAAACACATACACACGTAACTCAACCATACATCTAATGCAAAATAAAAAAACAGTAAACACTTCATTACATATGCACTTATCTTAACCCGCACCCTAACCCTAAGGTCAGTAACTGTTGCACATTCACGCTTGGGAGCTATACCAGACAAGGGACCACACTACACTGCAGAACATGGCAAAGCAACAAAGCGGTCAAGCGACTTCTTTCCCAGGGAAAGAATTCGCTGAACAGCCACTTCGCTGTTTTGCCTGTTCACTCTATATGTGTCGGCGAAAACGCATTCGACAAAATGCATTTTCGTCATTCCAATAGGAACCCTTAAAATCTCCCCTTCATTATGTATGGCTTTGTCCAGAATTCTTGAGCAAACAAGATGATGGCTATTTTGGTCTGTTCCTTGTTAAGTTTCTGGCTTTCTGGCATGTTGTTGTTGACTGCAGTCACTAAATGACAGGTGTATGAGTTTCAGACTTTGGGTTACACTGTATGTTTTTCAAAGCTGTAAAATGAAATATACATGTAGGTCATTATTTATATATTTGTTTATTCATTTGATCATAAGCAAACATCTGATGAGTATACAATCATACAAGAGGCTGTAATTGATGTTCACACCTGTGTGTTGGCAACCTGTTTGGCTGTGAATGAACTAGACAGCATGAAGTCTACTAGTTTAATATTAACAACTTCACTATGAACAAATTCTTAATTAACTTGTTTTCTGCAGACACATAGGTATGAAATGCACTGTTTGGGTTTCAACACTTTGACTGGCAGTCAGTGCAGATGAGTAAGGCTATGAGCTGTTAATATACTGTTTCCTGTAATGCAGTGTTTGATTCCCTCACCATTTGTTTGTCTTCTTTGTGACTCTGACCAAGTCATTTCACTGCACAAGTCTCCTGGACTGCATCTGAAAAGGGACACTTGTGTCCAGAGGGCTATCCTAGGCTGTTAAGAATTACACATTTGCCTTTTGAATTCCTGCAAACCTTCACATAGCTGTTAATTAGTGATTTTTATTTGACTACAAGTCTTGGTATACATCTTGTATTTTACTAGGTTGCTAGATACATTTTCAGTAAGTGCAAGTTTGAAGGGAAGATAAATTTCCTGTTGCTCATGCTAAGTCTGTTTTCAATTTGAGAGTGTTTGGTTTAGCAAATGGCTGTCAGTGTTTTTTGCTGTGAAATTTTAAATAAAATTTTGAGTTAAATCCAAATCTCTGTGATCATTGTAAAAGTAAATAAGAAAATAATATGCACACTAATAGATTTGAACAGTGTTTTTGGTAATTGTGTACAGGCAGCCAGGTAATGAGACACTGGTATTGCTGGGAGGAAGGCTGGTCCATTAACTTGTCAATGGACCCATTTGACCATGATCACTTCTGGCCATACCTCTCAGCTGTTCAGAATTTTGCAGACTGTCCCCAGTTTTGCATCAATGCAATAATGTTAGGCTTTAGGGTATCATGCTTCTTATTGTTTTGAAAATGCATATTGATGCAAACATGTTGCTCTGTTAGAATAATATATACAAATTGTCCATGATTTGGGGCCTTTGTTTCCTCCATTATTTTTGGCTTAGTCTAGAATTCTTGAGCAAAGAAGTTTAGAGGTATGGTTATTGTTTGGTGGCCCCCAGACATGTTCCAAACTGGGACCTGCAGTTGCTAAGGCCAACACTGGCCGGAAGTGTGTGGGTTGGGAGCAAAACAAGGGCATGGAGGTGAATAGATGCTTATGTGAACACCTTTATGTATTGTCATATGTAGTAGTAAAATAACCAAATAAATCTCAGTATGACCAAAAAAGGTGGTCCTGTTGCAGCAAGCATCATATAATGCACATACATATAACACATGCAGCTATTATTATTATTATTATTGTTGTTATTATTGTTTATAAATTATATCACCCTGAGGATTAATGTCAGTGAAGCATATCTGTTGACATTTTAGACCTTGTGTAAAAAATTTAAAACACTCTAGATAGAGCAGGGGCAAGCAACTAAGCCGTCAGTTGTCTGTATATGTTGTCTTTATCTAGAATTCCCTGTTGTAGAGTATTAGGTTAGTTAGGTATATGGTTAAAATAAACTATTACAGAGTCCAGAAAGTTCAGAGAATAGCCACCCCAGAGAAATGCACAGATTAAGGCATCCTTGTGGTAAATGAACAGGCTACCCATAATATAGCAGAAATAATGGACAGCCACAGCTTGATCTCCTCAGGAGATACAAACACAAGCAGGGATGCAGGGTTATAGAAAGTGCACTTACCCAGCCTGTTCACAATGCCATGTAATACACTGCACATCTGGGCATCCATTAGGAGGCAAAAGCAGGCAATAATGCCTGACAGGGTGGGCATTAGGGAAATAATTGACAGCTCAGGGGATTTTTCGACATTCCTGGAAGTTCCTTTATTTCTTAATAACTCTCACACTGGAAGGCACTACTGCACTTAGATAATGAGCTGTTTTGTATTTTGTTTGTATTAGTATATATATATATATATATATATATATATATATATATATATATATATATATATATATATATGTATATTATATTATATATTTGATATAAAGCAGTTCCTCCACCTAATGTCTCAGATATGATGTACCATATGTAATTGTTTTTGAAGGAAGTATGTTACATATAAAAGATAAGTCATGTATTTAATGTCCACACACCACACCTACAGAAAGACACACACAAACAGATGTATAGGTGCAGACAGACTCACACGCCTATAGAAAGAAACACGCACACACACGCATGCACACACGCACACACACACACACACACACACACACACACACACACACACACACACACACACACACACACACACACACACACACAGATACACACACATTTACACAGAGACACAGACACACACACACACACACAGGCAAATGTGAAGGCACAGATAGACTCAGACACCTCTAGAAAGATATATACACAAATATACAGAGCTTCAGACAGACACATATATACACTCACACATATCAATTATGGTTTACTGTTGAAATTGCAAAACTGCATTGGTTGACCAATCACAATGTTGATCCGAATTGTTGAATACGTACCAGTGAAAAAGCACTCAAGTTGAAAATGAATACATTGACAACCATAGTTCAATGTATTTGACAGAGCAGGAGGTGACGTCAGTCACCCAGGCTATGCACCTTTACATACTGTTACACTGTACAGTCAACGGTACATTTCTTTCACTATTTTGCAGGGGGGCAAGCTCCCCTGCAACCCCCATGTGGAGGCTGTGCCCTCACACCCCCTGCAAATTATATATACCAACTCTGAGATCGCACTACAATGAAGAAATGGTTTATTTCCCTCTTCCTCAGTGAACCATGATCTCCACTCAGAATGCTGAACTCAGATAATCGAACTACAGTACCCATTCGCTGTAGTGTAGTCAGTGTTTTCTGATTCTGCATTCTGCCCATTAGAAAAATGCCTTTCAAACACGTGCCATTCGACTGCAAACACTTTGCAATTTCAGTAATAAACCTCAATTACAGTGTACTTGACTAAGTGCACCTCAGATATTTTATTGTGATCAAATGAGTGAAAAGTCATCCATGGCAAGACACTGGAATCTATCCATGCCTCTCACCTGTCCCTATTTTACTTTGTCCCATGAAAATGTTTTAATTTTCTGGTAAATTATTGAAGATTACTGTCAGTGAAGTTAGACATTATAGTTTCATACTTCTTATGAAGAAAATGCGTCTTGATAAGGGTTATGTTCAAAATCTGTCCCTGATTTTAGGTCTTTTTTTTCATATTTTTACTTGAATATTCTTGATCAAAGAAGTTGAGAGGTATGCACTAAGTCAGTCACTCGCTTGGTGTGTGTGTGTGTGTGTGTGTGTGTGTGTGTGTGTGTGTGTGTGTGTGTGTGTGTGTGTGTGTGTGTGTGTGTGTGTCTTGATTGTTGAATCTCTCTCACACACACACACACACACACACACACACACACACACACACACACACACACACACACACACACACATAACCACACATTCATTTTTTTAATTTACTTTCATTTACTGTTTTATTTTACACTCATAAAACCACAAAGCCATGGTTAGTAAGAGTAAAAAATGACAGCCTTTTTTTTCAGTCCTTCTATCACGGCAGCTTAATATGCTATTGTGAAGCGGCAGATTTTTATCAGGCGTCATCTATACATTAATACCTTGTTGAAGAACGTTTATTACCCAGTAGAGTATCAAAGTACAACTCTCCCATTATCTTAGGAATCATAAATAACTATTAGAAAAAGCAATCATATGAATAATCAGAAAACAGGCAATCATTACAGAGCACTTTCATATGCATGGAAACCATACTTGTTTCTGTTAAAACATCTGTCAGAGGAATGGAATGTTAAAACAGTTTAGACTACTGAGAATTTACAGTGAATGAAGGCTGAAATTTGTAAAACAATTTATGATTTAATGTTATTTGTATTAAGATACATCATGCTAACCATGTTCTAAAAGTCAGACTCGGGAGGAGAGCACTAATTATTTATTTGTGTACTGCTTAGTTAAAGCAATAAATGATTGCTGTTGTGTCTTTTGGCTTTTCCCGGTTAGGGGTTGCCACAGCGAAACTCCGGTCCGCTAATGATTGGCTGTAGATTTTTACGTGCCGAGTTGCCAGCCCTGACGCACAACCTTCTACGAAGGTACGCTCATTCACGCATGTCTCCAGACAGAAGACGCTCTAGCTGAGAATCGAACAGGACAACGTCTTACTGTGAGGCGACTGCGCTACCGCAGCACCACCACCGCAGTAAAGCAATAAATGATTAAGTATTTAAAAAAATCAAATGACTTGTTAGCATGATGTGCTGTGCTTTCAAGCATGCCCTAACATGTATCACTGCTATCTCTGTGTTATGCTCCCCTTATAAGCAAAGCTACAGTACATTTTATCAGTAGGACTGTGACTTTCTTATTTGCATCCTGTTACCAGTAACTAACTTGGTGGTGACTGTATTTAAGTAACAAAACCAATATTGTGATTCCAAGGAACAAACAAACCTTTTATCATGTTAAAAAACAAGTTCCTTATACCAGTAAAGATGGGCCTCTTGAAACACATTAACTCATAAAGGATAGTGATTAAAAAACTTTCATGTTATAGATGTTTCTGATAAAATAATGGCTCTAGATCAGAAAAAAAAAGCTAGGGGATTCTTCCATGTTGCAATATCATTAAAGGGTCAGTAATAGAAGGGTTGCTTGTCTTATTGTAAAGATTGTTTTCTGATTGTCACAGTTATTGGACGTGAACACTAATTCATACTTCCCAGACCAGGACCACCTTCAATACTGCAGCTCTCCGCTGTAAATCTTAACAATTTCTGTTTCCTCATCTCCTCATAATATCAGTTCTAGAGACCTTCTGTAGAATGGCATGGGACAAACTTAATAATATGCACTGACACTGAGTATATATCAGGCTTCCTGTATAAGGTGTTAGCACCAGTGCAAGTTAAGGCATTACTAACAGTGAAGGGCTGTTTTAACAGTGTAAAAGGTCTTTCCTAAGAATATTTTGTTGGGGGCTCACACGTTAAACTAACCATTCACGTTTCTAGCATTTATATTGAGAGAGAGCTGTCTTATATCACATCATCTCATTTATATATTGCAAATTTTGACTGGGAAAGTCAGACTGGGCAGTTAACTCTTTTCAGTGGATATCCGAACAGAGCCACAGGAGTACATACAGGAAGAGAAACTCTTCTGAAGTGAGCATATGAATTGTATACAGTATGTATTACCTTACAGGAATAGGCATGTGAATAACTCTCAAGTGTGCCTTATTACAAGGAACGTACTTCATTTGGGGTCTTGAAAAGTTCATATTCTTCGAAGTTCCACATTGAAAGGGTCTGTCACACATTCAGTGTTAGGAATTTTGTAACTAATAACCATGGTAAATAGAAAAGAATCATATTAATTCATTAAAAGATCTTTTTTATTGGTAAAGCCAGCATATTTTAACTATTCAGTGACCTTCCTACTTGAAGTTGTTAGTAAGCTGTTAGTATGTATTCCACATTTTGCCCATTTGTTCCACATTATGAGGGCTAGTGCTCCGCATTATTTAGATGGAAGGTTGAGAGCTATGAATTGTGAATCAACATACAAAACATTATGATGATATGCAAGATAAACAGCAGGAGTTCTTTGAGGGACAGATCTTAATGCTTTCGCACTGTCCTCACACTTTACTGGCACCAAGGGAGCATAAGGATTCTATATATTGAGTAATCCACCCTGTTAATTCCTTCCCAACTTGGAATCTTTCAATGCGCATGCTGGCAGACTGTTTTCAAATGGATATATACATTCCAAAGACTGAGACATGATGGTGTGGCAGTTAACACTGGCTGAGGTGTCTTTTGTGTGAAGTCTGCATTTTTGCTTCCCATTGGAGAGGGTTTCTGCTTGGGTCTCTTTTTATCTTTCAAACTCCAAAGACACAAGTGTGTGCATGCATATATGTATTTATGTGCTTTGCAGTAGAATGGTTTTCAATCTTAGGCTAGTTCCTACCTATTGCTTGGCAGGATGTCTGCTGCTACAGTGACTCAGAATTGGATGCAAAAGAGTGCAGCAAATGGATGGATTTTCTAAATAGGTCATTGAAATATATTTGATTTTCCTAAAATCACTGAGATAGCAGCTTCCTGACAATTCAGTCCTTACTAGAGTTTTTACTGCTGCTGTTTTTATTTCAGCCCTGGCTACTTCCCTTTTTTGCTACTCAACATTTTGGCCTTTACCCTTTAATGATCCATTCATTTCTCTCTCACTTTCCATCCTTAGGCATTAGGTGGGAGCAGAACAAAAGTCTGGGATCCAAGCTATCATTCACCTGGGATATGTTTTCTTTCTTTCTTTTTTTTTTTTTACTGTATGGCACCCTTGGTGTCTTGGCACATGCACCACCAAAAAGGGTTTGCTATAACTGCCTTGCAATGTCTTTTTGTGCCTGCATGCACTGACTAACAGATGTCTACAATGCAATTGCCTGCTTGTCAGGCCAAACTGGGTGTCTCAGCCAATGCACTGTCTTAGTGGCATGGTATCTAACCTTCATCACTCTTACAGCAGACACAGGATGTTTCCCTCACCCAGTATGGGTGACCACTGTAACCCCTTTCCAGCCATCTTTTCCAGTGCCTGGGTCATTAGACAATCCCTGGTCATTTGGTTACAGTCTGGGCTTTATCTTTCTGTGCTAAGGACCCAACCAGCACTGACTACAGCTTGACATTTGTTAAGATTCAGACTTGTGATTCTAGACCTGTTAGATTTATTAAAGAGTCTTACTGAATAAAGATCCAGCCATATAACCAGATTATATGTGGCTCTGCATACAAATAAAGGCAGGTGTAGGCTCTCATGCAGGTGTTTACAGTGCAGCTTAGAGGGTTAACTCTTTGTACTACTAATGAGTTTCATCCTTAAAGTATGGTGTGAGTCAAACTATACATCCTAATGAGTAGACATCATGCCTCATGCTCACTTACTCAGCAGTGCTAAACAAGATGTCCAGCAAGAGTATAAAGCAACAATATCAGGCTGGTCTCCCGCCAGCCTCAGTGAGGCCACAGTGCTACATAATGATGCCCAAACAACATTCAAACTCACAGTGCAAAACAGTGCTGTTTATGTATCTATTTTAATTAACTGACTCTGCAGAATGTCAACGTTGCTAATGTTGGCACATTAAGGTAGACAAAACAACACCAACACACTATTGCTCATGCTTTGTGGATATACCATGGAGCATTTAAACTTAAAATCATGTTTTTTGCAGAGGGCCAAGAGTGTCAACCAACTATTTTGTCAACAAAAGCATATCAGCAAAACTGGGAGGGAGGGGAATACCAAGTTGGGAGGTAGGAATGGTTGTTTGCAGGTATAGTCTCTGCCAGCTTAAAAACAGGGCAGATTATTTGTCACCCTGTGTACTGTCAAAACTGGGTCCTGGCTCAGAAGGTACAGTTAGAGCTGGGCGAGGATGTGACTCCATGATTTGCCAGAGCATGTTCTCCATACGAATGATGTGGGCATCCAACTTCCTGTTTATTATCTCCCCCAAAAGTTCTGCCAGCTCCTGATGGGTGACAGAGTTGCCACTCCCCCTTGCATTGTTATTGGTGGATACCACTGCCCTACCCTCCAGTGCATGGCTACATGGTACAGGTGGTGCTGGTATGTCAGGATGTGTGGAGACAACTGTGTCAGGCTGCGGCCCAGATGTGCTTCTGCTGGTGCTGGTGGTTGTGGTGATGCTGGCAGCACTGCTGCTACCACCTGTGGGGGGTGTGACAGGCTGTGCTAGTGGGGTCACTGCAGGTTACTGTGCTTTTGTTTGACTGTATATAATACTCAGTGATGGTGGTGGGGAATAAACCAAAGGTAATCTTCACATGTGGTCTGACAGATATATATGGCAGGAGCTATTTCAGAAGACCAAAAATGTGTGCTTGTGGTCCAAGATGCAATTTGATTATTTGAAAAGAATGTGCAAATACCAGATAAACATGATGATCACACCATAATATTTCCATCACAGGTGATAGACAAGGGATACATATGTCTACTGTGTATTGTGAAATAGCCACCAAAGTCCTACTAATGGATCTTACATATATGGGCTATGTAATGCTACAATGATAGTACTAGGATGAAGAACATACATGTTTTATTCATGGCAACATACCTTTGTTGGGGCTGGGGATTGAATCCACAGGTATCCTCATAATGTTAGAGCACAATGGGCTTAATATGAGGATCCACTTGTCCAGCAATGCAGGAGGAGCCATGCAGAAACACACATCTAATATTGCACAGTCAGCTCCACCACTGACAGATGTGGCAATGGTTTATTGAAGTTATACATAACAACTTTGTAATGTCTATTACTGTTACTGTGAAAAGAAAGACATCTGTATAACAACATAGAACATACTAGGCAAGTGACTACATGGCCCATATGATACCTAGCAATATACAGCTTTAACCAGACAAACTTAAAAGTTCTTGCCACCTTTTTCAAGTACTTAATAATTATCACCTTCCAAATCAAGCAGGGCAGTACATGATTAATCCTGGTGTAAATATGTGTCTAGCCATCCAGTCATCAAGACTAATCTTAAAATTAGCCAAAGCAGTGCACCAATAATAGCGAAGATAAAATGGAGGGTAATGAAGTAAAAATGAAACACTGTCACTTTCCCACCTACCTGTTAAAAAGAGAGAAATTTAAGGAAGGGTAGTAGAAATTATAGAAGAATTATTAGGGAAGACAGAAATATCTTCAGAAGTTAAAGCTAGTGAGTGGGATAAAATGAAAATGGAGTTTAAATACAGAGCAGAAATAAAAGAGAAAGTGATATGGCTAAGAAGTAATAGGAATTACTTAGAGGAGCTGACAAACATTAACGTATTGTACAACAAGGGAAATCCCACAGAACAACAAGTGGTGAAACTGCAGAGTGCTAAACAGAAAATAAGAGCGTATGTGGATAATATGCATGAGTTTATAAAGATTGCTGTTAAGCAACTATTTTTTGATAACAACTTCATACTGCAAAAACTTTTAGCAAAATAACTGGAAGTAGAAAGGGTTGTTGCCAAACTTAGGGAAACATAACAATAAAAATAACCAGATATCTGGTAGAAGTATTAAAGATATTTTTGGAAATGTTAGGAAAATTTGTATGAAGCAGAGAAATGCGGAAATCACAAAAGAGCACAACTGGAAATATTTACGGAAGACTTAATTATGCCAAGGTTAGAGGTAGATGAAGCTCATCAACTAATAGTTAAGATAGGAAGAGGTGAGATAAAAATGGTGATGTATAACCAATCTGCAGGAAAGTCTCCAAGAACAGATGGTATTCCTGTGGAAGTTTAGTTAGTTAGGAGGGAAGAAAGTGATAAAGATCCGCAAGATTTTGTTGAACAGTATTTTAAAATGAGCGGAAGCATCAACATCTTGGACGAAAACTGTAATGGCTGTATTACCTAAAGAATGTAAAGATCCATCAGACCCAGCTTCATATGGACCCATTTCAATTTTAAACCATGATTATAAAGTGTTTAGGTCTATATTAGCTAATAGAATGGCAAAGGTGTTGCCAAATTGATAGATATGAATCAGTGTGTTTTTGTGGAGAGGAGGCAAATATTTGACAACATTAATAGAACAATAATGATCCAGAGGGAATCTGAATGTAAGACAATAGGTGGGTCTTGATGCAAAGAAAGCATTCACTAGAGTAAGCTGAGATTTTATGAGTAGGGAAATGGAAGCATTTGCATTCCCTGATACAATAATAAGGTGAATTAGGAGGATATATGAAGGATCAGTGGCAAGAATTAAAGTGGGCATGTTCTTCTTTTATCAGTTGTGTTTGAACAGAGGAGTCAGGCAAGGGTGTTCTCTTTCCCCTTTGTCATTTGATTTATATTTAGAGCCATTGACAAAGAAAATAGAAAACTCAGAAGTTCAATGATATAATTGGCATGGTAATCAAGGAAAAGTGGTAGATCAATAGAGAGAACTGTTAAAAAACAAAAGATTGAAAGGGCAGCGGAAGGTGTTTCAATGCCTTTTAGGTTTAGATATTAAATATATAAGTTTTGGTGAAACTAGCTTGCTTAGACTGTGTATATATGTTTTCTAGCTTTGTTGAAAAAAAATGATTAGACTTTTTAGTTTCTTGTAGGGTTTAAGACTAAATGCAGTGAAAAGAGGAATAGTATATTATATGAAAGAAAATGTTCATCTGAATTTAATAAATTTTGTTTTTTTTTCTTCATTTCATTTATTTTGGGTGTTAAAAATGGTATGTGAAAAAAATAAGTATGACGAGAGGAATATTATTGTTAAAAATATGATTATGCTTGGGAAGAAATAAAGCAGAATTAAAGGAAACACAATGTGAAAATATGGATGGTAATACATATGAGAAAAAGATAAAGGTGTGGAAAATTCAGTTAAATTATGTTAAAATAGTTAGGAAAAACTGTTACAAGAAAATATTTCCATGGGACAATTTAGAGAAATATGTGAAAGATGCAATTGAAGAAAGACAAAACAGATTTGAAATGTTTTATGAAGGGGGGATTTTTATGGAGACTTGATTTGACTGCCCTTCACTGGACAATGAAAGGGTAGATGAAGAAGACAATCTGTCTCCATACTGAAATGTCTGGACTTGAAATGTTAAGTCACATCATGCTGAAAAAATAAAAAGACTAAAAATTCAGGAGAAGAGCAAATATTGAATATTGGTCTGTTCTTTTACACTTCTTTTACTCGAAGGGGTAAGTCTCTCCTGCACCACTTGATGTATGGGGTATATATACCAACTTTGAGATTATTATACCTTGGAAAAAAGGGAATATTCCTAGAAATGGCAATCTCAGCCTTAATATATATAAGCCCATATTTTTGGCAGTTCACTCTCCACATTATAGAACTTGCTCATTTGGGTCCTGATATTTCAGTTACCAGACAATTCATAGGAAAGGGAGTTAGATTAAAATATTACAGAGCATATTTGTTAGGAGGACAGTGTTATGGGGAGGACATGAAGAAGAAAATATAGAAAACATTGAAAAGGGTGATGCAGATAAAGAAATGATAATACTTTAAAAAGAGGGCTTTCTGGTACAGGAAGAAAACAGGTATGAATCTTTAGGGAGTGTAGAAGAAGAGAAGAATACGAATACAAGGGAGATCTGGAAAGAGGAGAGAAAGAAGAACAAACTGATAAAATGTTGGTTGTGGAAGGCTCAGAGGAAGAAAAATAAAAACTGGAAGTAAGAAGCACCTAGTAATCGGGATGATAATCTCACTAATACAGAGAGATTTTGTCTAAAAGAACTAACTATCAATGACAAATATAGAGTTATGAAGCCCGACAAAGGTGGAGGGGTGGTGATCATGACTAAAACAGACTATATTAATAGAATGACTAACATGTTAGAAGATGATGAAACTTATGAAAAAGTATCAAAATTTGAGATAAATAGGGCATACACAAAGATAGACTGGCTACTTTACGACTATCAGATAGAAGGTATTATTGACAAATTTGAATACGAATATCTTATGGTTGAACACCCTATAACCCCGTCAATTTTTGGTATTCCCAAAACACATAAAAGTATTATTAACCCTCCCTTTAGACCTATTGTTTCTGCCAAGGGCTCTAAATTAGAAGCCATGGCTAGATACATTGATTATTATTGCAAGGACATTCTCAATTTATTCCCACACATCATCAAGGACTCGTGGCATTGCTTAGACAAACTTAGGTTATACAACAATATGAATAACATTGAAGATACTGTTATGATTACCATTGATGTGATAAACCTATTTTCTGTCATACCACATAAGTTGGGTTTGGATATGTTTCAAACTATTCTAGACAGTTACAGTGGACTACACACTGTTAAAAGTAGGTTATTGGTTGAGATGATGGAAATGGTCTTATTCAATAACTTCATTTACATGGAAGGTGAATATTATAGACAATGCACAGGGGTAGCAATGGGGGCCAGATGTGCCCCCATTTATGCCAATTTGGTACTAGCATAATGGGAAATTGAAAGTATTTTTTCATAAAAGTTCTGGACAAAAATATTGTTTTATGTTAGATACCTGGATGATATATTAGTTTTTTGGAGAGGCAATAGGGACGAATTAAATGAATTTATAAACTATATAGGTACTACGTCGACATTTTTCAAATTCACAACTAAAATACACAAAGAAAAATGTGAATATTTAAACATATATATGTATTTTAAAAATTATCAAGTTGAATCTAACATTTTCCGTAAACCTACATATTCCAATTCCTTTCTTCATTATGACAGCTGTCATCCATATTTTCAAAAGAAGAACCTTGTAAAGGGTCAGATGGTTAGACTGTCATGTATTATTAGTGAGGATACGAATTTCATTTGTGAAATGGAGAATATTAGCAATATGTTTTTAGATAGAAGCTATCCATTAAGTCTTATAAATCAAATAAAGAGGGAAGTTAAGATGAAAGGAATACTTTATATAAACCTATTTTGAAATTTGGACTAAATAATATGTCCAAGGTATCCATTAGTACTGATATTAGTACTGATATTACTAAAAGAGATGCCTTTATTTTACCATTTAACGAACACTCAGACACCATTATTCAAGTTTTAAACAATACTTGGATGAGTGTTTTTTCCAATAAGATTGAATACAGTGAAATACTAGGAAATTTCCCAAAGGTTACATATAGTAGGGGTACCAATCTTAAAGAAAGCCTGGAAAATAACAACAAAGGTCATGCATACACTATGTCGAAAATGAGTAGATGTGGTTTTTGCAAAGTGTGTAAATTCATAAATGATGGACCTTATACTATGGTACAAGGCTATGGTAAATCCATCAAATGTCCAGGACATTGTAATTGCAATACCAGGAGGGTGGTATACCTGGCCACATGCGTTTCCTGTCCAGCATATTATGTTGGAAAAACCACTAGGAAATTAAGGGAACGCATTTTGGAACATAATAGGGACATCAAGAATAAAAAGATGGTAAACGCTCTTCATGTACATAGTACTAAATGTGAGAATTTTAAGCGTTTTATATTTTTTGTTATTGATAGAATCCCCAATTGTTGGGAAAAAGGAGGTGACTATGATAACTTGTTAGAAGCCAAGGAATGTCTATGGCAGCTAAGATTTAACGCAAGCTGCACACCTGGCATTAATGGTCACATTTCCATTTCCAGTATTTTAAAACAAAGATCTTACTGTATTTAATTATTGTTTTATTATTATTATTACTATTAATATATTAATATGTCTTTACATCTAGGTGGTAATATCAATAAGGGAAATTCAACATAATTTAAATGAATCTTTAAAAATATATAATTATTTTTCTGGTTATCCACAACATAATTGTGTATAAATTATTTTAAACAAGATTTCAATACCAATGTATTTTTATGTATTTTTTATGAATTTCTATGAATTTTTATGAATTATGCATGAAGTTTTATATTGTAACATTAATTCTTCATAATTATAAGTATAGTAATATAACCATGAAACCATTGATTTTAATGTGCTTTTTTACAATTTAAACACTGTGTCAAGGTAAATATTATGTCAAGTTAACAACAGTCTTAATGCATATGTCTTTAAAACTATGATTAATTATTCACTTAACTAATTTAAAGGTGTTGTGTAATTAGTGATGAGATCTTTATATTGTTATTAGTTGTTACAAGCATTAGTACTCTGAAGATGCCCAGAAGTGATTCAGGGTGAAAGCGCTAAGTACTTTATGGTTTTGGTTTGGATTCTGTAATTCATTCGTCTTTTTTGGACTGTGTTGGAGAGTGGTGAATAAAATTCATTCTAGCGACCTCAGAAGAGCCTTCTTTACATGTTTTACTGGTTTATACAGTTTGTGGTTTTTTGAAGATGTTCTATATTAAGATGTATAAATAAAGCAACCCTTACTCTTTTTTTCAATAAATGCAATCGGATCTTTTACATCTACCTGAGCTGCCACCAATTCAGGGACATGGGACCTCAGTTTAGCATCACATCCAAAAGAAGAATATTTGAGTGGTTTTGTTTTTTAGTTCTTTTTTAGTTTAACATTAGCACATATAACTATGTTTGGAAATCATTTTAATAAAAGGTTCCCTGTCTTATACAACAAGTAAAACAAAAGACACCTCTCCCTTACCAGAATTATGCATTCCAGGAAAATCACATATTTTACTTGGCTCATGCCTCAATGTTCTAGCACAACATTTACAGTGCCCAGTTCTCTGTCTTTTTGTCTTCATTCTACCCTTGCAATAGTTCTTAGACATCATCCCTAAAACTCTAGATAGTCTAGTCCTGCTTGGCAAAAAGTAGCTAAAATGCAACCGAATGCCTTGGCTGTTTGGTTGTTTTGGCATACTTAGAAAAGGATAAACTGAAGTCTGAATGAGGAGGTCAAAGCTAGAATCAGAGGGGCTGCAGCCAAATGGCATAAAGTGTCAGGGGTAGTGTATGACAGGAGAATGCCAAAGAAGCTGAAAAATAAGTTGTACAAAACAAAGGTGTGACCAATACTACTCTACTGTACAGAGACCTGGGCAGTAAAGGCAGAGTAGTTGAGAAAGCTACAAGAGAAGTAGATGATCTGCCTGAGATGGGTGGTAGGATGCACACTTTGGGGCAGATGAAGAAACAAGGACTTAAGAGCAGTAGCCAAAGTAGCTCCAATTACAGATAAGGTCAGAGAGAACAGATTACAGTGGTTCATTCACATGTGCAGTAAAGTAGAAGACAACCTGGTGAAAAAGATTTGGGACAGACAGGAAGAAGGCAAGAGAAAACAAAGGTATCCAGCAAAGAGGTGGATGGATTATGTGAGAGAAGACCAGTAACAGTAAGGCATCAGTGCTGAAGATGGTAGGAGAGTGGTACTGAATAGAGACAGATGGTGACTTTTGACATGACAACCTGACCCCATGTAGAAAAAGGAAAACAGCGGGTTGATGATGATGATGATGATAACTTGTGGAAAGATTCCAAATTCAGCAAACCTTCTGATAGACTAAATACAAATGGCTAGAACAAAATGCAGTCTCCTCTGTCTGTTCCAGTAATGGACACAGGCAACTCAGCTCATTGCCACCATACATCTTCGTTCCCAATATCTATTTTTCATACTTTTTGAAATAGATGTCCATGTCCCTTTTCTTTCTTCTTTCAAATATCAAATCACGTTTAACACTCAACTGCACTTTCCATCTGTCTGTACTCTGTAAACACTATCTTTGTATCTCAGATTGGGTGCCATTTTGTTTGTCAGTGCATGGCTTGTCAAGCCACATATTGCCAGAAACACATCCAGAGATACTCAACTCTGTAATCATAACGTATTGATAGACTGCATAGAGGGAGCAGGACTTGCCCGTCTACAAGACTGATGGCAGAGGAATAGACATTCACTGGGTTGAGTTTCAATGAAAATTTTCAATGTTTTGTGAACCAATGTTGTTTGGCTTAGCAAATCACAATGTACTCCTCATATCTTTTGTCAACTTTTAAGTTCACATCTCCTGTTCTGAGGGGAAAATGTGGCAGCTAAGAAGGTTTTTAGCTTTGTTAGCTTTTGCTTCCAATTCATTCATTTTATGGCTTTATCACTGGCTGTCCCTATCAAGTCTGCTACCCTGTAGCTCCATCAGTAATAAACTTCACTTTAGAAAAATGAAAACTATGACATGTATTTGTAAAGGGTGGTAAACTATAAGAAACATAAAAACACAGACTTTTATCACATCTCTGTCTCCATTACAGTATCTCATTTACAGTCCTCTCCAATTATACATTATCTAATTCAGTCTTCTGATTTCTCTGGTTTTATAAGTCACATGGCTCTTCCACATTCCCTAAAAAGAGCCACTTCTGAGATACTCACAGCTTTGAGCACATAAAATCCGACTGCTAGCAACTAGTGGACTTAAACACTACAGAACATAATAAGCACTTCCTCCTTTGTGAATTTTCACGAAGTCTCTCAACTTACTGAAATGCAAGTGCTTATATGTTTAATAAAATCTAGTGGCTGACAAGTGGACAGAGTGTTTATTTGTGGTGCTAATATTTTAAGAAAGGTAGTGATAGGCCTTAATGACATCCCTAAGAAACACAAAGAAAACCATTTGGAGGAAAAGGATATCAAGGAGACCTGTAGTGACCAACTCCCCACCTCTTCTCAAAATTTTCAAGACAGGCAAGGTGCATTCTCAGCCCCTAGACCAATGACTACTGGGCCAGAGTCATCTGGTGCTACCTGTTTGGCCCTTTCCATGTCCTCAAAAGCTGAAATCAGATCGATATCAGTCTAGTCCGGTGCTGCTTCACAGGCTTTCCAATGCCTGGTTCTTAATTACAGAGGGAAAGGACAAAATCAATCTGGTTATCATAATCGAAGAAATACCCATTAAATGGACTGAGGTTATGGCCACCCACCTGCATCCTCCTTGTCACCCACAGAGCCCAGGTCCAAACCATCCAAACTGAAGCTAGCTTTCTCAACCCAGATCTTGCCACAGGACCTTTTCAGACTGGTGCAGGATTTCCTGGACTTCATGAAATCCAGGCAGCTTTCTCAGGAAAAGGATCCTCTGTATGGAACTTCCTCTGGGAAAAGAAAGAGGGCATATCCTCCTCCAGTACAATTCATATTCCACTGATTCTGATGAGGAGAAAATGGTACATGTTGAGCATTTACCCTCAACCAAAACTATGATTCTTATTTTGAAGACATCCTGTCCTCAGCATCACCTCCCTCCCCCTGAGGACATTTCCTTAGAGAACACTCTTCACAGAATGAAGGAGTTCTTTATTTGGGAGTTGAAAGTGTTCTCTCAGGCTCAAGCCAGATGTACAGAGTGCCTGAGACTGCTTGAACCCAGACCCATTGGTGATGCCCCAATCCATGAAGACTTGGATAATGTGTTCTTAGACATATTCGTACATACTGATTCCCTCCCCATGCTGTCAGGAAGCCTGACCACTTCTAGAGAGTGCTGGACTCCTATAAGTATCTTTATAAGAATCTACTAGTGGACCCACCAATAGTGTCTCTGGAGTCCACCAAGGGACCATGAGTTCTTGCATCTAAGAATCCCCTTTCAAAATGACAGGTAGAGTAAAATCTTGGACCGGTTTGGCAAGAAAACATACACTGCAGCTACCTTGGGCATGAGAGCTTTTAGCCTCTAGTTCCATGTGTTCAACTGCCTCATGTCTAGTCAGCAAGAGATTAAATCTAAGGCAGTCCCAGGAAGGACATTCAGGACCTGTGCAATGTCACCATCTTGGTGTATGGACATTCACTTCAATATCTCTATGATGCCACGGGGTCTATTTGGAGACATTCTTGGCTGAGGAATCAACCCCTGTCAGACCATTAAAAATGAAGAACTCCTTAATGCACCTCTGGATAAGGAGTTTCTGTTTGTACCCCTAGCATAAAAAGTGTTTCAGAGACTGGAAGAAAAGGGAAGACTATGAAATTTGTCAAGGACTTCTATATCCATCCTGCTTAGATACAATAAGAATTATCCCAGTAAGTGTTGGTCCTTTTCCACAAATAAGGGAAGTCTAAACTTTAGGGAGGGGGCGGTACAAGTAGTAAATAAAGTGGTAAAAATTTAGTCTCAATCGAGACCTGGGTGGTTTAAGGACCCTGGGCCCAACAAAGAGTAGCTGTGACTATTTAAGCATCTCCCCACCTCATCCAGTCCACCCCCAAACTTGGGAGAAGGTGTACTCTCTTCATGTCAGCTTAAGAGCACATCACCCAGGACAAATGGATACTCAAAACTATAAGGGACATCCACTCCTTGCAGCTATGGAGAATTACCCCTTCTTAAGGATTCCTTCAGTTCTAAAATAACAGAAGCATCTGTTTTCCTCCCAGATGAAGGCCCTCATATGACAGAGATCCATTCAGTTGGTGCAACCAAGAGAGACAGACTCAGGATTGTACCCCTACAGGCTCTTCCTGGTCTCAGTAAAGTTAAAGTCAAGGAGGTCCATACTAGACCTCTTAAAGCTAAACACATTTTTAGTGGTGTCCAAATTCAAAATGCTTACTCTTCAGAAGCTGCTACCATTTATTATGCCGGAAACTTGGATGGAAACTTTGGACCTGAAGGAAATGTACCTTCATATCCCCATTGCACAAGAACACACACAGTTCCTATGCCTCAAAGAAGGGGGATCTCACTTAACAGTTTAGTGGGGAATCTCACTTCCAGTTTTGTGCCTTACCACTTGTCTTGTCTGTTGCTCCCAGAGTTTGCACCAAATGTCTGGAAAAATTAATTGCTTTTTGCATGACCAAAGGTATCCCCATATACCCTTACCTAGATGATTGCCTGATTAAAGTAGTATTCTACAAGAGCTCCACAGAGCTACGTCAATCATTATGGAATGCTTTCAGAAGGTGGACCTTACCTTGAACATTCAAAAGTCCCAACTATACCCCACTATCACAGCTACCTTCCTGGGAGCAGTCTTGGACTATGCACAACAGAAAACTTTTCAACCTCAAGAAAAAAAAATGTTTCCCTCACTTGCTGCAGTTCAGCTTGTCATCTCAGGCAGGGAATTCATCAAACTTCTGGGGGCATATAGCATTGTGTATCCTGATAGTACTCCCAAACAAGCTCCACATAAGAAAGCCCCAGCAGTTCTTAAAAATTTCTAGGCCCAATATCAACGTTCTCTAGAGAATGACATTCCCCTCCTCCCGTGCTTAAAGAAGGACACCCTATGATGGGAAGACAATATTAGAGCCAACTGAGGTATCCCCTTTGGGATACAGGAATTTTGTCAGGTCCTGGCCACAGACACCTCACTCTTGGCCTGGAGGGGCACATCTGGGTCATTTGAGAGTTAAAGAAACATGGGACAGGTTCATGTCAAACCATCACATAAATATAAGAGAGATTATAGTAGTCATTTTAGCCATATGGTCCATTAAAGACAAACTGATGCCAGGGCCCATTAAAATCCTGACAGACAATACCACTGTTATGTGTTTCATCAACAGACAGGGTGGCGCTCTCTCCTACCACCTTTGTAGATTGGCTGTGGAATTTTGGCAATTGACCCAGGAGCTACAACTGTCTCCAATTACTGTCTACATCCCCGGTCAGGAGAACCTTCTAACTGACTCCTTGGGCAGATTCCTCCTGGACCCCAATGAATGGATGTTATAAAAAGAGATTTTCCTGGACCTAGTCCACCTGTGGGGTATGCCAGAAACAGACTTGGTTCCCTCAACTCAAAACAGGCAGCTGAGAAAGTTCTGTTCCAAAAGTCACAGGGGCTAAGTGTGGAAGACACCTTCTCCTGCTTTTTCCTTTTCCTTTATGCCTTCCCTCCACTACCCCTGATCCTCAGAATACTGCAAAAAGTAAGGGAGGATAGGACAGAGATGATTCTGATTGCATTAGACAGCACTGGTTCTCCCCCTTCTCTCACTGGGGGGGGGGGTGGGCAGAACTCTGTCTCTCTGCTGGATCTTGTTACCCAGAACAAGGGGTCTGTCATTCACCCCAGTCTGAAAACCTCAAAGAAGATAGAAACTGAGTACCACAAAGTTTTAAATTGTTAACTGGAAAAAGGTTTTCGATCTGGTACAAAATTAAATACATACTACCCAGAAGAACACTAGTAGTCCATGTGCTGGAGTACCTGTCAAACTTATACAAAGAGGATTTGTCTTAGTTTGTAATCAATGCACATGTTTCTGCTAGCTGAAAATGTTGCCCATGTCCCCATATGCTTATTCTCACCTAAACATAAAGCAGTTCTTTATGGGGATTCTTCACCTCAGACCTCCAGGAAGAGCCCTCTACCTGTCTTGGACCTAAATTTTATATTAGAAAAACTCACTTTACCTTCCTCTAAACCTGCCTCCTCTGCCCCCTCAAAATGCTTTCTTGGAAAACCACATGGTTGCTAGCACTGACCTCAGCAAGGCATATCTTGGAGTTGCAAGCCCTGGTGTGCAGGGAATCATTCTTTTTCTTAACCAAGGACAGTGTCTATCTTAGAATGCATCCTACTTTTATACCCAAGGTTGTATCAGAAATGTCTCTTAACCAGGCCATCCAGCTGCCAGTCTTCTCCTTCCCAAATCCCCAAAGCAAAGGCGAAAGAATCCTGCACTGTCTTGATTTACACAATTTAGATGTAACCTTCACAGGACAAATTTTCCTTACAGGGCAGGTCAATTCCTGGTCTGCTTTGTGGAAGGCAGGGAAGGGAGACCAGTAGGAAAACAGGCCATATCCAAATGGATAGCCAGTTTATCTGCTTTTGCTATTCTCACCATGGAAAACAAATTCCCAGTTCCATTAGAACTCACTCTACTAGTGTAAAAGCAATAACCACAGCCTTCCCTCAGTTCTGTCCAGTCAAGAGGCAGATACTTCATCCTTTGTTCACAGTGTCACAAAATATTACAAACTGCCTGCCTTTTACAGGGCCAGAGCCAGGTTTGCCTCTGACATCTTGCAGGACATTCTCTCCCCAGTACATCCTCCAACCAACCACCCTTTCTGTCTTCCTTTGGGAGACTTCCCAGGACACTGCACTGCAACAGTGACTACAATGAATATAGTCCAGTTTTGTTAGGTACTTGCTATAATTGTAGATATTCAAATAGATAACTGTTGCAGTAGTGTTTCCCTCCCACCTGCCAATCTAACCCAAGTTCTACTTGTGGTTGGGGTGGGTACCATGTCCAGTCACCTTCCCCTACCCATTTCCTTTTCTTCTACACCTACTCAGGGTTGACTATATGGATGATTATGCTTCTCCTAGAAGGCAGTCACAGTCTAGCCTTGGAGTTAAACCCAACTATTGTGCCGACAGACGACTCCTTTATACCCAAACATCCTGACATCCATTACAGAGAACATATATCAGCTGGAGGGTGGTGAAAATCTCTGATATTCAGACCAGCCAAGGACTTCCTGCAAGCAGGAAATCCCAAGACTCAATACTGCAACAGTGGTTGAGTCAAATGTTTACAATTATAGTACTTAACACAACTGTACTTTATCATTCCACATCTCTTCATTTGTCTTGCCCAAACTATTTGAGTTTAGTACAATCACAAAACATATGTAATCATGATATCATCATTTGATTAGTTTACCACAAGCAATATGGGAACTGCCTAGCTGGAAGTTTCTGTGTTGCATAAAAAGAACTTTATGGAGGTGCTTCCATTTTAATAATTGTCACTTAGGTAGAGATATGTTTTTTAACTAACTGTAACACTTCTGATCTAATGATTGAGCGATGAATATATAAATGCTGCTTTTGTACATAAGTCCAGTAATTTAATGCTGATTAGCTGTACATAACTCTAAGTTGTTCAGATAGAAGCAATACGTACACATTAGAGTGAAACTAAGTGAGCTGAATTTGTGTTAATACTTTTATTAAATCATAATTTTAGTAGACAAAACTTTTATGCTATGGTAGTAATTTTGTAGATAATGTTTGATTTGATGAATAAAAAGCCAGTCGGCATTGGGTACATTATATCTTAATTGTCTAGTGTATTTTAAGGATATTTACATACTCCATGCAGTCACTCTAGTATTTTAATCGGTTATTAATTCAGCTAGAAGCTATCCTACTCTTACCTGAGGGCAGGAACTTAACTGTCTGAACCCCTGTGATCAAATCACACCAGCCTTGCCTTGGATAAACTCAGCATTACCCAAAACAAGTCATTGATTATTGCTTAAATATATTCATGACTCCCCAGTGTGACATGATTATTCTGTAATCTTCCAGTGTGAAGTCCTGTGACACATTCATGTATAGCAGTGCTGACATTGTAGAGAAATTACCAGAGTGCTACATCACTGATATAGATAATACTGCTGCTAGTAAGTGAAGCTGCCACGGTCCTAGTGAAATTACCAAGAATATGTGCAATAAAGAAATGGAAGACTGGGACAATGTTATATGTCATAACGTTACAACAGTGTGCTTGTGATTCAGATGCAGTAGAGGTTTTAAGCCTGATTGTGAGCAGCCAGTGTTTACATGTCTC
Source organism: Protopterus annectens (assembly GCF_019279795.1). Lineage (NCBI taxonomy): Eukaryota > Metazoa > Chordata > Ceratodontiformes > Protopteridae > Protopterus > Protopterus annectens. The sequence continues at coordinate 659,598,688 of NC_056735.1, forward strand.
TTCAATCCTGACAGAGTATTTTGCTTAGTGATAGTACTTCGCAAGTGACAGATATACATTTTAATGGAGATTGCATTGCAGCTTGATAATGGAGCTATAACTGAACTTATGACAGTCTGACTCTGGAAAACCTATAAGAAATAGAGACACAATATAAAGAAAACAAAGTAGAAATGAATCATTAATACAGAGCCCTGAGTTTAAAATGACTTGAGTTTTAATATAAACATATTCAGTATTGGAACTACAGGTCAAGTAGAAACAAGTAACATATCTATTTCAGCAAACAGTGTTTAATAGGTCTCTTGATGACATTACAAAATCAGGTTACTGAAGGGGATTCTCTTCACTGACCAGATTATTGGAGTAACCTGCTGTTATAGACCTATGACTTGAGGAATATCTTCCAAGTGCAAAGAACACTCAGTCTCACTCAGTGATCACTTTCAGAAAAGGTAAATGGGGCAATGGAAAAAGTGTCTAACCCAGATCATTACAATGTTGTTTGATAGCTATCTTAAGAATAAAGCTGTATTTGCAGGGCATTTGGCTTTAAAATAGACATCTAAATGATCAGATCAAAATTTGTTTTCATTAATGCTTATTATATCTCTAATATTCAGATGGTGTTGGATCTGAAGTATATCAGAAAGTCATTTTATTTTACATTATTAGTTCCCATGTGCATGAAAATGAACATCCCCTATATGGAGGATGCTGTATGAAATGTGCTGGAGAAGGCAGCCACAGCCTAGCCTCGGACTCTTGGAGGTAAGAAAGACCTGAATATTGTGCCGACAGACAAGTCCTTTATATCCAAATGTTGGATGAAGGAACTGCAAAAGAGCTTCAGATGGAAGTCAAGAGTGACAGTTATTAATATATGTGCAAAGAGCAATGGTCAACTATCACCTATGCAGAAGAAGCTGAGAAGCCTGCTCTGTAATTCAGGCATCCAAAACATTCTTCAGCAACCTTACTTGCTAAATCTGAAGTTAATTCAAACACTGGTAAAACATCTACTTTTTCTTGCAGTTTGGGAAACAGGGCTTGGCTCAGGCTAACTGGAAACTATGTGCCCCAGTACGGCCCTGCTCCCTCAGTGGGGGACCAGACTAGGTTATGACAGGATTATCATGTCTTACATAGGCCAGACATTTGCCTAAAGAGACACTACAGCGAAATGTAGGGTATATTTTTACTGGTAGTCTTTCTCCTGTAGTAGTAACAAATCTAATTAGTACAGTGGACAAAAGTTCCAGTCATGCTTTGCACTAGTAGCTAGACCATTAGTATTAGAAAATGCAGCTTCATGCCTCTTATGTGGCTCACAGTGTTAGCTATCTTTTCTGTGGCTCACAGTGTTAGCTAATTCTTCTGTGGCTCACAGTGTTAGCTACCTTTTCTGTGGCTCGCAGTGTGAGATACTTATGCTTTCAGAGTAGTCACTTGCTGTTGCTGAAGGCTCAACAGGGTTTTCAATCCCAAACTGGTTGTATTAGCCATCTGTTTTTTTTCTGCACTGTTGCAGTTACTGTCCAGGAAGATAATATCAGGCTTAATCCAAAGACTGATATGACAGGTACTATGTTTTCTTTTGCTTTTCTTTCTGACATTGGGTTTATGATCTTTTACTAATGAGTACAGCGACAAAAAATAATTGTGGAGTAGTCAATCTCAGGAGTAATGAAAGAAACACCAGTAGGCATAAAAATTAACAGAAACTGTGATGTGAGTTACTTCTGATCACCAAGACTTGTGACAGAATGTTAAAAAATCAATTGTACGTCAGTGAAATGGTTGCAGCAGGCACAGCTGTGAGCAAAATAATCTCAGATAAGTGAAACACTGTGTGTGTGTGTGTGTGTGTGTGTGTGTGTGTGTGTGTGTGTGTGTGTGTGTGTGTGTGTGTGTGTGTGTGTGTGTGTGTGTGTGTGTGTGTGTGTGTGTGTGTGTATGTTGAGTGCTGGGAGGCAGAAATGGACAGAAAAATGTTTCACTTGGCTGAAAGTAGAAAAACAGAAACAGTGTCACTCTTAGATGTACTGCAGGGTATCATAGTTTCATAGTCAGATATAAAATAGGAGGGCAAGCAGAAACTTAAAGCTACAAAATAATTGGACTGGATTGGGGAAGAGTTTTGTCTGGAATTCTATTATTACAAGCTGAACAAATTATAGGGTTTTTGCATGTTCTCTCCGCATTCATTGGGTATCTTTAAGGCATTCTGATTTTTTTACCACTTTCCAAAACATGATGCTTAAAGATTACTCTAAATTATTCCTGCATGTAATCCTGACTGTTGTCCTTGTGCCATGTGAAATGGCTGGGAAAGGTTTTTATGCATTTCCTAGTTTCACCTTAGCCAGCTTTTTATAGTGCCAGTGATTTAACAGGAACACACATGCCTGTGATGCAAGGAAGATCAGAAAACTGTAGGTTCTATTCCCACTCTAGTTGTGATACTGCAGTGCAGAATAAGTGGGTTGTTGCAATCATGAGTGAGCTGTCCTTCAGATTATTCATTAAACCAAGGTTCCAGATGCCTGATTTGGTGGTAGCTCAAGTGATATGAAAGATTCTGTGGCACTTATTGAAAACAGTAGGGAAAGATCTTTGGTGCCCTAACCAGAGTTCCTCTTTTAGTATAAATACTATTTGTATCTCATGTAAAAAGAGGGTACTAGCCTAGTGGGATTGTACTGGTCAACAAAGGATAAATACATAAAAGTACACCTTCAGAAATAGTTACAGTAAGTGGGTTGATATGTGAGCAATGTCATTTCTGACAAGAAGCCTGAGATAATTATTATTATTATTACTGTGGAATATTCTGATGATAATCACCAGTTTTATGGTAACAAAATGACTATAACAGGCTATGAGAATTAATTTGGAAAAACACTAATCATGCAGAACAAGTGTGGGAGATTATTGGAAGCCCATAATGAAAGACAGTGGCAGTATGAGTTGAGAATGTCTAATGGAGGTTAGGAAGTGCTCATGATCTTTCTGCCTCCCCTGCCATCTTCTCACAGCCATTAAAAGCATCCTTAGTGACTCATTTAGCCAGTACTTCTTGGCATCTGAGGACATTTGTGCATGGGAGATGAGAGCTGGGGACAGTGTTAAGTCAAAAATGTTACAATATTTCATGTTTCAAAATGACCCTGCTTCTTAGTAACATGATCTGCTTGGTATTTGCCAGCAGCACCTCCCAAAGGCATTGGACTGTAGAGTACTTATGTTACAAAGATATATTTTATTTTAGTTTATTCATTTATAGCTTATTAACTAAAGCAGACCACTAATCTTCCTGAACCGTTTTCAGGCTCAGTACAGCAGAAATACAACCAAAAAAACAATAAACTCAGGATAATATATATCATAAATGAACACAAGCATAAATAGAGGAGATACAAGAATACAGTTCGCAAACTGGGTAAGAAGAATACCTGTATACTGTCAGATTGTCATATAATATAATGTTTCTATACAGAAGATAATATCTAAAGACAAAGTATTTACAGTTTATACAATTGTTGGACACAGGATGTGAAGGAAAATGAGGCACGAGTCAAATGAGGGGAAAAGTGGGAGACAGAAATGAGAGAAGAAATAAAAAAGAGGCCTGGGGGGACAAGGGAGGAATATCAAGTTGTCTCCTACCGAAGCCAGGGTGCACCCACCTGATCAAGCATTGTGTAGACACAGGGTTCTCAGTGGCCCATCAAACAGGCTACTTATAATGTGCCCAAGCTAATTCAGCAGACCCTGACAGATGAACTACAAATATGTTGCTCAGGCTGCTGCAGAGAGACTGACCTACTGCCAGCTGTGATACTGAGAAAAGATAAGAGTTTATTCTCATTTATCGTCTGCACTTTTGATTTAATATCCCTGTAATCTGTACAACTGTTTTTACTCTTCTTCTTGTTGTGTGATATAGCTGAATATCTGTTAGTGTTGACCTCAGTTTGTAGTGAAGTCCTTTGTCTAGAGGCCTATCTGTTTTCTTAGTGAGAGAAAGGGAACAGAACTGGTTTAATCTAGCCAGGGTATTCCTGCATCTGTTATTGTATGGATAATTGGTCTGGTTTCTGTTCTGTGCCTTAAATAGCCAGTGTTTTAAATCGGATCTACCTGAGAACACCGACAGATCGAAACGCCGATGATGAGAACACCGACACCAGAAGGCCGACAATGGAAATAACCGACAGTTCAAAATCCCGACGCTGAAAAAACCGACATGCAAAACGAGCGTGACTGCATAAGTATGCGATAGTGAAGGACGTTAGGGTGCGGATAAGGTAAGTGTGCATTAGTGACGGACTGTAGGGGTAGGGTGTGGGTAAGGTAAGTGTGCGTTAGTAACGGACTTTAGGGTTATGGTGCGGGTAAGGTAAGTGTGCGATAGTGACGGAATTTAGAGTTAGGGTGCGGGTAAGGTAAGTGTGCGATAGTGACAGACCTTAGGGTTAGGGTTTGGGTTAAGGTTAGTGCATAGATAGTTGTGTATGTAAGGTTTAGTGTAGGTTTGTAAGGTTTTTGGTGTGCTTGTGTTGTGTGTGTGTTGTAAGTCGGTGTTATGGTGTTCGGTAATGTGGACTGTCGGTATTGTGTGGTTTCTGTGTTTTGGTGTCGGCGTTTTGGCTGTCGGGTTTGTGGTGTGTCAGTGTAGTGTAGGGGACCCATTTTAAATCATATATACCTGTTGCTCAGGCTGCTGCAGAGAGACTGACCTACTGCTAGCTGTGATATTGTGAAAAGATAAGAGTTTATTCTCATTTATCGTCTGCGCTTTTGATTTAATATCTCTGTAATCTGTACAACTGTTTTTACTCTCCTACTTGTTGTGTGATATAGCTGAATATCTGTTAGTGTTGACCTCAGTTTGTAGTGAAATCCATTGTCTAGAGGCCTATCTGTTTTCTTAGTGAGAGAAAGTGAACAGAACTGGTTTAATCTAGCCATGGTATTCCTGCATCTGTTATTGTTTGGATTGGTCTGGTTTCTGTTCTGCTCCTTAAATAGCCAGCATTTTAAATGAGATATCCAAAACTCCACAGCAACAAGACAAAAATAATAAAATACCACAGTATAATATTATATTGTGGTATTTTATTATTTTTTATTTTAAATCAGATATACCTGTTGCTTAGGCTGCTGCAGAGAGACTGACCTACTGCCAGCTGTGATACTGAGAAAAGATAAGAGTTTATTCTCATTTATCTTTTGCACTTTTCTGCACTTTTGATTTAATATCTCTGTAATCTGTACAACTGTTTCTTGGTGGCTTTGAGTTGCCCGCCTCTGGTATAAAGTTGATACTGGACACTCCCCCCCCCCCCCAGTCACATTACATCAGCTCATTCTACTGTTAATAGTGAGAACTTAGCATAGGCCCACCCTTTAGCTTCTGCATTTTGAATTATCTCATTATCTTCTGCCTTTTCACTTTCTACTAAAAAAAAAAAAACAAAAAAAAAACAAAAAAAAAAAAAAAAAACTGTTTTCTACCTTTCCTGGAACTAGTGTAGTCCAGATACAGATTTGCTGTATCCAGGACTTTTTGTAAGCTTCTGAGCAGTGCTCTTCAATTATTTTCCTTAGATCTGCTAGTTCTCTCCTCTCCTGCACTTTTATTAGCTTATTAGTCTAGCACTTTACCAGACTTCTTGTTGCAATTACTGTAGCACACATCAGTGCTACCAGCACTAAATGTTTTACAAGGAAACAGCTCCAGTACTTATTATTAATGCCCACCCCTCCAGGCATGTCTAAAGGTCAGTTCCCTGTGCTTTCTCCTATTAGCCTGGTGAGCTTGGACATCCTGAGGCAATGTAGCAACTGCCTCATGTACATTGACAACCCCCTCCTCTTACCTCCCAATGCTCAGACTTGTGAGAGATGCACTTATATATCCAAAATGGAAGCCATGCACTCTGCAGCTGAGACCGGAATAGCTGGTCAAGAGGAGAAGGTCAACACTTGCACCACAGCACATGGAACACATAGCCCTCCAGAACACACACCAACACTGCCTTCACATAAAAATACAAACCACACACCCACCTTTGCAGAGGCTCTCAATAAAAATCTACACAAACAGCAGAGACCTCCAAGGCAGAAATGCACTTGACCACCACAACACAACACTAATCATGAGACACATAACTCTCCTAAACAGTGTACCACTCAACCAAAGCCCCTAAGGCAAAACAGCATGTCCAACACACTAGTCATAGGTGACTCGATAGTGTGGCACACTGATGTCCCACTCACTAGGTTGAATAAGGAGAAAGTAACAGTTAGCTGCCTGTCAGGTGCCAGGATCCACCACATAACGCGTGCACTTAGGTACCTCAACAACAGGTACAATATCATTGTACATGTGGGTGTGAATAACCTGAGATGTACTGCCCTGGACTACATGAAAAGAAACATAGAGGAGCTCTTGGATTATGTAGCCCAGACGGGTATAACCCTAGCCCTGAGCAGCCTCCTACCATTACCCAGAATGATACCACAGTACAAGCAGAAAATGATTGATTTCAACAATTGGCTAAGTTTCTGGTGTCATTCTAAGGGTATCCAGTATCTGTCTGCCTGGAATGACATGATTGGCAGACCTAGATGCTTTGCCAGAGATGGCCTGCATCTGTCACCCCTGGGATTCCGGATACTGGCCAAGGCTCTTGCCACCCCTGTTGTGCCTTTTTTAGGCAGTGTTCCAAACACTAAATTACCACTGTAACAGCTACAAACAAATGCAGTCTGAGGGTCATACTCCTCAACGCTAGAAGTCCAAATCTCAAAATGCACTTGCTCGAAGCACTCTTTAAAATGGAGAACATCGACATTTGTGCTGTAACAGAGACCTGGTTCAAAGCAGCAGATAGCACCCCTGCACTACCAGGCTATAACTCGTTCCATACCTTTCAGTTCCAGAACTTGGACTGAAGCTCCAAAGGTGGTGGAATTTCCATATTCATAAAGGATGCGCACACCTCCAGACTGGTAGCCCAACATGACGCATCAGAAATACTTCAGGTGCAGCTAACATTGGGTAAGACAGCGATTCAGGTCGTGGCCTGCTGTAGGTCCCCAACCATGACCCAAGACGCACACTCCATGTTCCTAAGCACCCTGGAGAATATTAGGGTCTAACCTAACACTCTCATACTCTGCGACTTCAACTACCCCTCAATTAACTGGGAAAACTACTCATGTACCAATACACTTGCTCAGCGTTTCCTGGAATTCATTAATTCCAGTGCCTTGAACCAGCTCATTCTTACCCCCACTAGAGGTAGCAACATCCTTGACCTGGTCATTACTAACATGGGTAAATGTTGCTCTGTACCAATAGTCAACTCTTCCCTGGTTAGATCTGACCACAAACTAATCACCTTGGAAATCCACCCCCCCCCCACAAAGGTAACCACCATGAAAAACTTCTCCAAAGCTAACTTTGCGCCCCTAAAAACAGAGGTGGCTAACTCCACGGCACCCATGCAATTGGAGAACAGCTGCATGACTGCTAAACATACACTAATGCCCTGTATGAACATGTACACAAATGCATGGATCTCGCCATACCCAATAGAACCAAGACACTCTCCTTCAAAAAAAGGAAGCCAATCTGGTGGTCCCCTGCCATAAACAAACTCTACAACAGAAGGAGGAAACTGATGAGAAATAAGGTGAAGCCCCAAGACTGGGAAAACTCTCTTATCAGCCTCAACAAAAAGTTGAGATTCCTCATCAAATCCTCTAAAGCTAGCTATAAAAACAGAATTGCAGAAGATAATAAAAACATTCACAAGGCCTTCTATAGTTATGTAAAGAATCTCCATGGCAATAGCCAGATTTGCTCAGAGCTGTTGCACAATGGCACCTCCTATACCGAGCCAACAGATATTGCCAATATACTAGCCGACAGATTCAGTGTCAACTTTACACCTCTCTCCCCCACCAAAGGACCAATCACAATATCAGTAGACTGCCAGGCACCCAGTACTACTGCTGCATAGATTAAAACAGCACTGTCCAAGGCCAAGAATACAGCTTCTATGGGACCTGACAATATCCCTGGTTGTGTTCTACATGAACTACAGAGTGAACTGGCACTTCACCTGTGTGCCGTGTTCAATCACAGCCTCACCTCAGGCTTTGTCCCTACTGAATGGTGCACTGCTACAGTCATCCCTCTCCACAAAGGAGGAGCGACTACAGACCCTGGGAACTATTGCCCCATTAGCCTGACAAGTCTGATATGCAAAGTTATGGAATGCATCATCATGGACCTAATAAACAAAGATATAGGGAACCTCCAAACTCTGGATCCTACACAGTTTGGTTTTGTGAAGGGTAGATCATGCCTGCTCAACCTGGTCGACTTCTCTGAGTCAGTCACCAGAGCTGTGGATGAAGGCAAGGTGGTTCATACAGCCTAACTTGATCTGGCCAAGGCCTTTGATACCATTCCCCACTCAGGAATCATAGAAAAACTCACTAAGCTAGGCATCAACCCCTATATCAGTAGGTGGGTTGCAAACTGGCTCACAGTAGAACCCGCAGTGTGAACATAGCTGACTCCAAGTCAGACTGTCGATCAGTCACGAGTGGAGTCCCACAGGGTTCGGTCTTTGGTCCTCTCCTGTTTGGTAGCTACTTCTCTGAAGTCCAGGCCAACACGAAGGGACTCTGGCTGACAAAGTTCGCAGAGAATTGCAAGTTGGAAGCCATAATTAACTCCCCAAGTGATGCTGGCATCCTAGAAAGGCTTCATTGGTGTCAGAACCATGGCCTTAAGCTCAATGCCAAAAAATGTGTCATCATCCCCTGAATCATCCCATGAATTACCACATCGATGGTAGTCCACTGAACACAGAAGGTGTCATAAGAGATCTGGGAACACAGGTTGACAGCAAGCTCTCTTTTGGCCACCACATTGCCACTGTGGTCAGAAAGTCCTTCTATGTGGCACATCTCATTACTAAGGGTTTTGCATCCAGGAAGAAAGAGGTCATTGTCTCCCTCTACTCTTCCCTCATTAGGTCAATCGTCAAGTACAATGCCCCATTTGGCATGTACCTCACTAGATACCTACAACAACTGGAGAGGCCACAAAAATACCTAACAAAGAGGATCTTATGCCTTAAACACTTGTCCTATATGGACAGGCAAAAAACTTCAACTAGTCTCTGCCTCATATCGCCTACTTAGAGGCGATCTCTGTTTGACTTACAAAGCTATGTGTAACCCAGCTCTGCTAGAAATTCTACATCTAAAGAAATCCCAATCTCTCCGCACTACATGCTCCAGAGACCTGAACCTCATTACCACAATCAACAGAACAAGCTGGGAGGACGGGTTCATAACCCAGAGACTGCTCATGCTATGGAATAGACTTCCCATACATGTCAAGCAGAGTGCCTCACTGGCTGTCTTCAAGAGAAATCTTGATAAGTGGATGGGAAATAGACAATTCACCCCGAGGATCATTCCAGTAGATCTACTTGACAGAGGCACTGGAAACTAAGGTTGGGTGCCACAATGCCAGGGTAATCCTATGGGCTAGGCTTGTAAAGGCTCCAGGGCCATTAGCCTAATACACACCTATGGACCTATGTTGGATTGGGGGGGGCTAATCTGAGAGTCCAGTAGTTTATTTCTGTTTTAACATGTCTTATTACAAAAATATAAGCTAGCAAACATAGTGGTTTATTTTTAATTCATAGTAACAGCATGTATTCATAATAACTAATTCCAAATAGGTTCAGGTCCAGGAAGTCATCAGCAAGTGCAGGGAGGGTTGGAGTGGAAGATGTGAGCATCAGATGAGGGGCACCACCACAATGGTGCAAACTGGAGTCCACAGTTGCTAAGGTCAGCCCTGCTGGGAAGTGTAAATATTTATATAAATTTGCAGCAACCAAACAAATCCAACCAGCCCAAGGTATATACAATTCACGAACAGCAAAAATCCCAGTGGAGAAGATAACATTAATGAAGCAATGGTCACCATTGCAAAAGCGCTCACTGTTTTGTATTAAATTAGAAGATTTTATCTAGTTGTGGTCCTGCCTTTATTCCAATTATCTTCTCCACTGGGTTTTTTTGGTGTTCATGATTTATATAAATTTGATTACTCAGTTTCCCATCTCAGTGGACCAATTTCAATCTCAGACCAGAAGTACAGAAAGTATCCAAACAAATATACAAGTCCTTACAGTGAAGTAAAGTTAGCTAGTGCTGAATAAATTCAAACAGGAAATGTAATACTGTTCAATAACACATATAAAGGGCTGAGTACAACAGATGCCTGGGTGTTCGTTCACAGTGTCACATAATGTGTTTAATGTGCAATAATGTATTACCTCTGCATTAGATCTCAAACCAAAGCTTAAACAGCAGAACCTGCTTTGAGGCGATCAAACATATTTTATGTGCTGACTAGTGTTACTTGTTACAGCATATAAAGATTGTGTTTACCACAGTTCATGAATCTTTGCATGTGTTTTCAAGTCATAGTTTTCAGATAAACATGTAATCCATTCAGCATTACTCAGAGTTACTGGAACACAATGGCATTCATAACTCCTATGAATTATTGCAGAGGATCATAGATATGCTATTCCTAAAGGTACGTTAAAGAATGCATGACTTACATAATTGTTGTTGAGCAGTTTTCGTACCTGCATAGGTATTCATGTCAGCCTAAGAACCAGGTATTAGTGAACTACTTGCACTGATTCACTTTAGTGCATAGCAGCACTCTTACCAGTTTTACAGGTGCTCAGTGAGACTGAGTATCTGTGCAAATAGACCTGAAATTTTCTATGTCCCTTACTTTTGACTAAAAAGCTTGTCTCTGGGCTCCCTTTGTCAGTCCTGTAACTTGGAGGGTACTGTCTAAGCTTCCAGGAACATTATGCATTATATTAACAATTTTACAGTCTCTACTGGTAGCTATCAGTTTTAGAAATTGTTCATGAAGTTAAGTGCCATTCATTCAATGTTCTGCAAAACTGAAAGCAGCTCAAATCTTCCTCCTAAAATGGATGTTATATATAATGATCGTTCAGGGTTTGTCTTTATTTTTCCAAGATCTGTTTAAATAGGATCTGCTTTATTAACTTGAACATCAGCTGCTTGAGCTTCACCTACTGATCACATGACCCATGCTATATTCACAATCGCCTGCAAATTAAAAAAAAAAAGAATCTACTGTTTATGATGTTGCACAGATTCAGAGAAGTAAATTTACAGAATCAGTCCATGCATTTCAGTGTCTCCCACTGGAATATATAGGTGAGCATTCAGTTGTGAGCAGAAGAGACACAAACAGGTAAATGCCAAATAAGTGAAAGATAACCTCTAAAATATGATAAAATATTTTTCATGCTTTGGTATGTTCATTACATGCTTTTAAACAACCATTGAAACAATATGGGCAACAGAACACATACATATGCTAACATTTAATATTATTAAAATACTTCATAATTTCTTTAAGCTTGTCTTATGCCATATATTAATGCTGGTATGACTGATCTGGATCTTGCTATGAAGGGGGATGACCATTCCCATCCTCCATTCATGTGGCACAAAGCCTGTTTTAAGACTATAGTTAAAGTTAAATAACGACTCCAGAGGTCCTGATAAGTCATATTTTAAACTATTCAGGAGGCATTCTGGGATGTTATTAGGGCCCATTAAGGCTGTGTTCTTCACCTTTAGTGAGTGCAGCCAGTACATGCTCCCTAGTTATAACTGGAGGGGTTATGTTTGAGGGTGTTTTTGGTGGGAATGTGGTGGGTGGGGGTAAATGTAGAACTGAATTTGTCCACTAACAGGTTTGCTATATCACCAGACTCTGTGAATGTAGCACCATTAACCACCAGTTCATCACATTGCTGTGTGCTGGCTGCCCTTGAGGTTTCTGACATAGCTAAAGAAGGCCTTATGATTATCGTTCACCTGGGGGGGATATCTTAACCTCAAAATTAGCTTTGCTTAACCTAATTAGCCCTCTTAGCAGGGACGTCGGGAGGCATACACACTGTACTGATTTCAGTACAACTTATTTAGAAGGGGGGTAGCTTTTAAACTAAAAAAAAAAAATGTTGGCTCTTTAAGGATGCTTACTGGGTATTGTGGTGAAGGCGAACAGGAGCTGACGTCATGTCCGGCTGACTGCGAGCGGGAAATTAGCTTGAATGGAGCAATCATTAACAGATAGGAGTGCGAGCGGGAAATGGATCAGGAAAGTATGGAGCAATCAGGTAAGGAAAGTATGTGTGAAACAGATCGGGAAAGTGAGTGTGTGTGTGTGTGTGTGTGTGTGTGTGTGTGTGTGTGTGTGTGTGTGTGTGTGTGTGTGTGTACGCTTATGTCATTTATTAATTTCTAGAGGTTCCATTCATTTCTGTATGAGTGAGAAAGTGTGTGTGTGTATATGTATGCATGTAAGCTGAACTAGCCGTTCTGTTTAAATGAGAGATAAAGTGCATGTATGTGTTAGTTACTGTGTGAGAGAGTAGGTGTGTGTGTGTACAATTATATTATTTATTTTGGAGGTTCTATTTGTTTCTGTAAGAGTGAGAAAGTGTGTGTGTGTGTGTGTGTGTGTGTGTGTGTGTGTGTGTGTGTATGTAATTTGAACGAGCCATTCTGTGTGAATGAAAGATAAAGTGCATATGTGTGTGTTTGAAAGCAAAAGCTGAAACTGGTAGGCTCATGTCTCACTGTCAGCTGCATGAATGTGGTTAAGCCCATTCCTCTAACACATTTTTGCTAAACACTGATGAAAATATAGTGCAGATAAGTGCAAGACACATATTACATGCGCTGGCTGTTCCCATATGCAACAAAAGCAGTTATTCTGCCTCTGCTTTGTGAATTAACGTTTTTTATAGCTATTAAAATAAGTAATTGGTAAGAATTATACAACACTAAGTATCTGTGGCCTCAAAATTATTTGGCATGTTCTTTCTGTAAAAAAGTTATCTCGGTATGCTGTCCTGGCTTTCTTTCCTCCTCTGTCTGCATACTGGATGGGAGGTGAGAAAAGCACATCTGCAGCATAACCTACAGGATACTTAGGTAATTGTGACATAGCAAAAGAGATGTGTGGTATTTCTAGAAATCTGAACTAGAATAACATGACACGTTCCATATATCCTTGCACAATATGGTGGTACCACAACAGGAACAGGGAGATGGTGTCTACTGTCATAATCAAAGATACACCAACAACAAAAAGGCATCCAAGTGAAAAAAAAATCAATGATTTTTTTCAAAGTAGTAAGATATTTATTGTGTTTATTACTGTTGCCCATTTCCTGTGTGTGTGTGTGTGTGTGTGTGTGTGTGTGTGTGTGTGTGTTTAACATACCTCTTAACTGTCCAGATTTAGCCTCATAGTTTTGGACTGTTTCTCATAAAATTTGTGAGTTTCTGGCAAATCACAGAGGACTGAAGTTAGTATATTCTTCAGAAAGTACATTCTAGCACATATCCTGTTATTCTAGAAACTTTCTTAGTTAAAAAGAGCAATATTTAAATTCTATCCCTATCATACCTCTCAATTGTCCAGATTTTCACAGAAAGTCCAGATTTTTGCATCATATTTTTGTTCTATTTCTCCTACAATTGGTGCTTTTCTTGCAAAATACTGGCTAACCATTGAGGACTGAAGTGTGAAAACAATGGCAGGCATTTGAGTTTCAAACTCCACATGCTTCAGAAAATTCATGCTAATGTAAAACCTGGAATTAGATCAACTTTCTAAGCCTATAAGGGCAATATTTAAAAAGTTTTCCTATTTTTGGGCCTTTGTCCCCCCATAACTATTGGCTTTGTCCAGATTTCTTGCTTGGAGAGGTTGAGAGGCATGATCCATATTTTGGGCCATTGTATCTCCATTATTTCAGGCTTTGTCCAGATTTCTTGCACTAAGAGAGTGAGAGATATGCGCACCTCTCAACTGTTCAGATTTTTACAGAATTCCCTGATTTTTGCCTCATATTTCTGGCCTGTTCTTCAATATTTGTGGTTTTCTGGCAAATCACTGAAAATTGAAGTAAATAAATATCATACAGCTGAGCTGGACTTCATTTCCTTTAGAAAATGCATGCTAAGACAAATGTTATTCTAGTAATCTTCTAAGTCTGTAAGAGCAATATTTCAAATCTGTCCCTGTTTTAGGCTTTGTCCAGATTTCTTATGCTAACAGGTTGAGAGGTATGAAGATATGGTGTGTAATGCTCTAGTTAAGGGGGAGGGCAGGTTAGTCACTTAACTTGATCAGGCTTGACCCTGTAACTTGGTTACAGGAGACAGAGCCTGAATTCTCCCTACCAACTACCAGACTGCTGAAGGAACTGTGAGCTCCAATGAAGACAAGAGCATGACTACCAGACTGCCGACAGAATTGTGAGTTTGGGTTTCAATACATTTTCAGGGTATTATGTGTTTCAGTGCATTTTCAGGGGACTGAGTATCATTTAATTTTCATGGAATTGTGAGTTTCAAGGGAAGATAAATTTACTGTTGCTAATGCTGTCTGTTTTCAGTGTGCCACTAACTGTTTTATCAAATGGCCGTCACTATTTGTGTTGTAGAATTTGAAAGCAGTGTTAGTAGCATAATTGCCTTTGGTGCAGAAGGCTGTGGATTCTACTCCCACACTATTTGGACGGAGTGCTGGTATTGCAGTGCCATTTTGATTGTGGATTATTTGGTGCATTTTAAGGGGATATAGGGGTTCTACACTCCTGAGTGTGTCCTCCTTTGTATAAGATGCCTTGTAACTATGCACTTCTTGTTGGTTTGTCAGTCATTCCCTATTGCAATATTACCAGTTTACCATCTGTAACATAGGCAATTCATTCTTCAAAGGCCACAGGCACTGAATTTGTAGATGAAATACCTGAAATGCAAAGTTGTTTGCCAGTAGCAACCTCTTCATTAGTTATAGATCTCTTTAATGTAGAATTACCTAGACAACTTTTACTTCTGCAAAGATTGTGCTTTTTGAATAATATTGGTGGATTGTAATGATGGAAGTTTTAGTGGCATTTTATGGTCGAAATTTTCTGAAATGGGTAGTTTTATCATTATTGTTTCATTGCTTTCTAGAAGAATGTTCATAACTACAAATTTAAAACACCATTCTAACAAATGGTGATGTATTATACAAGG